>NC_143053.1:160269242-160569848 GCF_052426305.1 Pelodiscus sinensis
TATAATGCCTCAATATTTCCCTAGGTTGTTGCCAATTGATACTACCCCCAAAACAGCCATGTGGGAGCTATTAAGTGCATTAACTTCAGAGACTAAATTTTCAGAGGATCCTTTAAAAAGCACCTATATATTTTATATGTACATGGGATGGTGCACAAAAAACTGCATTTATAGGCACAAAAGCATTTCCCAATTAAGGAGTCCTTTGAAAATCTGGTCTCCAATATAAAATTTTGCCCACATGCGACCAGTCATATCAATGTGGTATGAATTAGAAATGTAATCTTTGTTTGAAACTATTGTTAATTATTACTACTCTTGCTTAGAATCATTCATTCGTGGAGTAATTTATTTGATGAATGTGTTTTCTTTTCCTGCTTACTACATATCTATGAGCTGATCACTATTATCTTCGGTTTGTTTGCTGTTTGAAAATGATTGTTTTATTTTGTGGTTTGAAAAACAAGATGTGTTGGTTACCCGTGACTACTTACTTAAATCACATTTTTCTGTTCCCTAGCTGGATGAACAGGCTAGCAATTTGAATACAAACATTCATGTATGTGAATTTAAAGAGTCTGTTTAGATGAATACCAAAACAACTTTGAAATACATTTTCTGTGGGCCTCAAGCATTTGCACAGTGAACAATCAGAGAGAGAAAACATGTCCTGAACACATCTAACACAACTTTCATTTAAAATATCTAACAAATCTTCTGTTGTGGAATTTTATTGATTCATTTACTAATTCAGGATTTAATTTGGTCAAAACATTAATTCAGTGTTTTGATTAATTAGTTCTGCCCCTTCTAGGCATTTTTCATAATTATACAGATAGGGATGTCTATCAGCAAATCAGATTGCTCCCTCAATTTAAGCCATTTATATATAATTATGCTTACTATACAGCATGCCCTGCAGGGAACATGCAATTTATTCACGTTACCATAGATGCTACAAAACATTTTCAATGTCTCCTACATTAAACTGACAAAATGGAAAGTATTCACAAGATGTTTTGTGCCATGTTGGGCATTGTAAAGAGGCACCATCTCCCACTGGGGTATAGTCATATCCAGTACAGGAAGCTCAGATAGATGGTGTATACTGGAGATGGCTTAATTTCTCATAGGGTATTTCCAGAAGTCCCGATGCATGGGGCTCCAGCCCTACAAGGTGTGGTAGGGCTCCTTTTCCTGGGGGTTTGAAAATATTCATGGGAGCTGTGCCCTGAAGAACGCTGGCTGAATTTAAATCCTGATACTGGAGCATCCTTTATGTTGGGGTAACATGCTTCCCCACTTTGAGGCCAACCACCATCTCCAGTCAGTTTAGAGAAGAGAAATAGCTTTGGATCTCTCCTCCTTGTCCCCTCTGGTGACTGCAAGTCTCTTAGGGGATGGCATAGACAGAGTTTTAAAAGGCATAGTCCTAGTACCCCCAGGGAACATAGGGATTGCAGTAAAACCAACGAGGAGTCCTGTGGCACCTTAGAAACTAACATATTTATCAGAGCATGAGCCACTGTGGGTAAAACCCACTTCATCAGAGTCAAATAGCATTAGCTGATTCTTGTATGGGGATAGCAAGGGAGGTGGAAGGGCCATTATCTCCTCCCTCTCTCAGAATACCCATCAAAATATAGCATAGCCCTTAACACTAACATTTAGGCCAATTCAGGTTTCACGGCTGAGAGGAATTGCCATAATAAAGCAAGAGACCTGAACATGGTTAATCCTGAACACAAATATCAGCTTCTCTCTTTCAGAGGAAAGGAGAAGGGCTGTGTCTACACAGGCACCCTTTTCCGTAAAAGGGATGCTAATGAGATGCTTTGGAATTGCAAATTCCGCGGGGGATTTAAATATCCCTCGCGGCATTTGCATGAACATGGCTGCCGCTTTTTTCCGGCTCGGGGTTTTGCCGGAGAAAAGCGCCAGTCTAGACGGGATCTTGCGGAAAATAAGCCCTTTTCCGGAAGATCCCTTATTCCTACTTGAAAGGGATCTTCCGGAAAATGGCTTACTTTCCGCAAGATCCCGTCTGGACTGGTGCTTTTCTCCAGCAAAACCCTGAGCCGGAAAAAAGCGGCAGCCATGTTCATGCAAATGCCGCGGGGGATATTTAAATCCCCCGTGGAATTTGCAATTCCAAACGTATCATTAGCATCCCTTTTACGGAAAAGGGTGCCAGTGTAGACATAGCCACGGTGTTGGCCAATGTGATAATATTGCACCTGTGGGATGTCAGCACAGCAGCACTGCCATCCTGGACCTCCTTCAAGATGGCTTTCCAGAGGTACCGCTTGGAACAGGGATCCATTCCAGTGCTGGGCTCATCCTACAGAAACAAACACATCAGTTAACAATGGGAGTAGAGGAGACAGAGAAAGAATTTGATGAGGATGCAGGGCTTAATGTTACTCGCATGGTCTGTCTGCAGGGGCAAGGTAGCACTCTGATTTGGGATTAGCATAATTTCGGTTTGGTAGGGGTACAGTGTTTTCTCCTCTTCGCTGCCTAGAATTTGTAAGTCTGCCAGAGGCATGGAACAGCAAATGAGATGCCCTATATCTCCATACTGTCTCCCTTGCACATAGGCACATGGCTCCTTAGAGCTCTGTGGGAGCACAACTTCCCTGCCCCAGGTTCCCTATTCCATGTCTTTTGTTCAAGGGTCATTCCAATCTGTGTGGGAGAAGAAACCATGTGATTACATACTGACCTAGCCAGCATTGCCTTGTTCCATAGTCTCCCTCAAGGTCTGAGGGGAGACAACGTGGCAGGGGCTGACCATTGCCCCCAACCTGTCCCTTTCATAGTCTAACACTTCCAGAAGCAGTGGAAACTAAATCTCCTGGAGCAGTCATTAAGGGCTTCTGTGGGAAAGGAAGTGCGGATGCAGAGATTGTACTTCCCCTTTCTGCATCCTCTCTGCTGGATAAGATGAATTTTGATATCTTTTGCTAATGGAAGTAGAAGATATCACTTGGCCCTTACTCTTGAAAAGCCATCTCCTCCACTTTTATACACAGACCTTTCAATGCTTTCACTAAGTGCAGGGTGTCATGAGGGAGGCACTTTAATAGAGAAAATACTTTACATGGTTTTACTTTTGTTCCTTAATTATGGATCCTTCATGAATAACCCCCTAAAATCCTTTATAACTAATGCTTCGCAAAACACTTAGAATACATATAAGCCTTTTAGAGCATTCAAGTTATTTCAAAATGTTTTTCCCCCTCTCAATAGTATATATGTAAGGATGCATCTTTCACAGCAAGAGACAAATTGAAATGGCTGCCTGCAGTGGCAGATTGTCCTAAAGAGATTACATAACAGTTGGAGTACTTCTGAGACTAGAAGAAGCATTGACTTAAGAAAATAACCTCCCCCTTTCCTCAAATCATCCAAGATCAGTTTGAGTTAAAAAGAAAAATGTAAGTAGAGGAAGCAAAGTATCTCAGGTCTTAAGAACATATGTTGATTCAGAGGCATGGTTTGGTAAGTTCACTAATGCAATTTAACCCATTCTGTATTCGCTTTGGAGGCACACTCTTGGGATTAATGTTTTGTCCCTTTACTCTGGGGAGTATACTCCCACCCAGTAGTATTTCTGTAGGATTCTGAGATTTGTTTATTTAACTATCCCCCCACCAGGGAAAGAAAGGGGGATTGGATGAGACATTGTTTCCTCTAATTGAACTCTTATACCACATGATGGGTTCAGTATAAGGAGAGAGAATGTACCCACGTTTCTCTGGATATTTACTTAACCCCTCCTGCCACATGTAACTTTTATCCATGGCTCCTAAAGGTGCTTATGAAAAGCACATTTTTGCTCAGGGTACCTATCAGATTCCATAAAATGATAGGTAGTTTAAAAAATATGGAATACCGAGGCGGAAATCCTATTATGGAAGGGCTCTCCTCCCTATCCATCTGGAACCACGTTACCAACTTAAGGTACATGGGTATTAAAATTCCTGGAGCTTTGCAATTGGTCTTTCCAACCTGTCTGGACACTTTGTAGCTATGCTTCCAGAGATCTGATCTCTGCTTACAAGTCTGTCTTTGGTCCATACTGTAAATCCTCCAGGTGCTGCTTTAGTTCTCTATGTGAAACATACAACTCTTGTTTTAACATCTGATATGAATCCTCCAGTTCCTGTGTCTGGGATGGTTTCAGATCCCACTGACCATTTTCGATTTCTGCAAAATTCGTTGTTATTTCTTCCAACTTGGTTAAAAAGAAATATCAGCTCACAATTTCATTCCCTTGGCAACTGGATCTTGCTGCTAAGGCCACTATTACCACTTTTGATCTGAGTGGCTTATCAAAGTTTGGAGTCCCCTCTTGTATATGCATCAGATTGTAGTAGACACTAGCGGGAGTCAGGTATTTCTTTGATGTAGTTTAGTTTATTTATAAAGAATGTACAAAATCCTGTGTCCCAAATACAGAAGAAAACAAAAAGCAGGAATCGGGGTGGTTTTTTTTTTAAACTCATAGAACCAAGAATGCCCTTTTCAGCCAGCAAGCTCAGCGAAAAACTTCTCTGAACATTTCTTCCAGGATCCATCACTATTATGTCAGCTGTTCCCTTTTGCTCTGTGTGTCTGGTTTATACTGGGAACTTATGCATACCTACATCTTTCAGGGGCCTCACTGGAGACAGTGCTAGGTTGATAGAAGAATTCTCCTATCCACCTAGTTGCTCACTCTCATGGAGATGGATTAACTACATGGGAGAACTCCTCCTGTTGGCATAGGCAGTATCTACACCGAAGTACTACAGCTGTTTAAGTCTAGACATAACTCTCGGTCTTTCTTGTTCCTTCCCAATTTCTTTGTATTCTGTCTTCCCTCCTTTCCCTGCCCCTCTTCACAAAATTGGCTAAAGTCGGTGGGCAGGCTCACATACTTATTTTCTCTTAGGCGAAGCTTATGCTCACATTAATGTTAACTAAGGGTGAGCTCATATGAATCAACAATCAATCCCTATTGCCAAGTTTTACCCAGCTCATAAAAGCATTAAATAATGCAGTTCAATGGTTTACTCTCCTACTGGTACCAGAATCATTAAAATAAAGTAATCTCAATTGCTTTAAATACCCTGTGAAACTATGTATCTTTGTAAAGGGCTACATTCCCTGGAGGGGTTCCTCCTTGTGGCTAGGTCTGGGAATTAGCTTTTGCCCCGTAGTATGCCCCTTTGTTGGTTATGCTGCCATCACACTCGCAGTCACTCTCTCTCCCCCCTCCCCATTTAATTCACACTGACAGGTTGTCCAGACAGCACCTCAGATAGTCATCTGTTCCATCTCTAATCCTAGCACAGTGATGGGCAACCTAAGCCAGTAAGTGGGCTGCATGAGTGGCCTTCCATCATCTCTGTGGGCTGGAAGACTGTATCCCGGGATGGGGCAGTTTTGTTAACTGCACTTGCATACGTATTATTTGTGGGGTGTGTTGACTGAATCACAGCAGTGCTTTGATTGGGAGTGCACAGCTCTCACAATCAATGGTTTGTGCAGTCAGTGCTCACCTCACTTCACATGCCCTTGCTTTATATGTATGTCACTTTAGTAGTACTAGTAGGGAAAAAAAACTATGTGGAACAAAACCAAGAGAACCTGGTTACCATTTCCCATGACCAGTCCTCCTGGACTTCTTCCTTATCTTTGACTCCATTTCCCTCTAGAGGGTGACTGAAGGCTCCTTTTTCCTGCTAAATCCTACTCTCCCTTCCTTGGGTTTTATAATCCAACCCCATCTACACCATAAACTGAGCTTCATCGATCAATTAATGGGAACCAATCCCTGACTCCCCTTTAAATGCAGCATACAAGATACATTAGCCCCTTCTGGCTCAACTTACTCCATCCAAGGGCTTTTGTGGGCTGAGCACCCCAGTATAATCCTATTTTTGCATTTTGATTTTCTTAGATTGTGCATAAATATGGGCAGAAGATACACTATGCATTCTAACATATTGAACAGTAAATTCTACTTCTTTTGTTCTCTGAATCAAAGAGTTCTCCATCTCTCTAAAAAATGAATACTGAAGCCACAACAGGAATATTGCAGTTTTATCAATGCCAGCCTAGGAAACCCAGTTCCAACTGGAGAATGCTGAAGCACAAAGTAAAACAAGTTTATTGAGGGATCTGAAGATGACAATTGCATTGCTTATGCGTTACATATGATTTGGAAGCTGCACTACATTTTCACATGACAGGTAAGAAAACAAAATAATGAAATATCTTAACACTTCCTAAGCAATAACAATGTTTACTCTACTCACCAATAAAAGAATTTGGGGTTTGCCAATTAAAGCCAAAGCTGTAGAAAGCTTCCTTTTTGTGCCACCGCTATATGTCCTCACTGGTTTGTAAATGTGAGCATCAAGGTGCAATCGGCTAACAAGGTCCCCAGATACCTGAAATTAAGAAATTGCAAGCTTGGTCAGATTAGTATATTTAACAGAATGGTCATTTTGAATCCTCTCATTTTGCCCAGAGGTGCGGAAATCTTCCCTTAGGAAATCTTGGATGTAGATCAGAGGTTGAAGACTACTGTTCTATGATAATGGGAAACTTTCACAGAACCCTTAGACATAGTCTGAGGACCACCGGCTGAAAACCACATTAGTAGAGTCTGCACTGGTATGGCTTTTTTTCCCCTTGGCTAAGCATAATAAAAATGAATACAAAGTATTTCCATTTTTCTCATCTGACACATGCTGTTACTTTTAAGTCCTGGAAGAAGGCTCCCTGGAATCTGTCAGGCAAAATGTTAAGAATAAAAGGCTGCTGCCAGGGGACTCCCAAAGATAAGACACTCTCTTGTATAGAAAATCTGGCTGTGTCAACTCCTGTAATAGTCATTTGCATTCATTTTGGGTTGTTGAGTCAATAATTTAAAATGCTCCTCATTCCAACTACTTTCTGCAATATCCAACTGATCAAACACATTTCACAAGTGCTAGAGAATCTGAGAGAATGAAATAATAGGTCAGACACAGAAAGATGGGATCAGAAGAAAGGCAATCACATGAATAATGAGTTCAGCTATTCTAAATGCCTGAGTTGAACAAGACAGTTGATAACATCTCCACTTGCAGCTGGTAAAGAAGAAGGACAGGTGTAAGGATCAGGGTCCATATACGTCCAGAAAAGGCAGGGAATCTGAATCCCATTGAATAAGAAGTGGAATTAGGTAGTTATATACAATGTTATTGTGCATAAACTTATGTCAAGTATGGTATGTGCATGTCCATGCTACAATCTGCTAAAAATTCATGCGTTCAAATGGAAGCTACATTTTAGAAATGTAGTCCTAACTATCTGAACTATGCATTACATTTTTTTTAAAAAATGATCTGACAATCAGAAAACCACCACTTGGGAATTTAGTTTTGCAAAGTGCCAATTTTCTGCTATTCCCCAGGTGACCCACAAATTACGTTTTGTTCTACTTATGAGATGGTTGCTAACGAAGTTGACTTAGTAAGAAACCACAGACTTCCTGAGTCTCCCTGCATGGCCTTTTAAGTTCTTTGCTACTCATTACCCACATACAGTGGAACTCCAAAGATTCTGATCTGTTTGGTGCATGCTCTGGCTTTGAGGAAGGCAGAGATTTGGCCCTAATATAGCTGACCACAGGAGTTTTCCTTTCAAATAAAGAATCAGTCTGTGCAAAGTTCTAAGTATTGTCAACTTCCACTGACACGCAGTGACACTAAGAAAAAAAAAGGATATTAAGAAAATTAGATCTGCAACTGCATTTAAAGTCATTACTTCTGAAATATAAGACACATAGTTTACCTACTATAATAAACTGCAGTAGTACCATTTGGAAAATGTGTGTGTTACTGAGTACTGGAGTGGGTCTTCTATACAAACAAGAAAAATATGCTGAGAATTGTATGGAGAAAACTATAAAAATTGAAAGTAAGGAGAGTTAAACTGATCCCTTGTGCTTAGCAAGCAAAGGAATCTCAAGAATGACTGTAATTTACTCTGTGTTGCTATCTCAACCAAAATACAGGGGAGAAGATTACTATATTTTATCTATAATAAAAGTGTTTTCTCTAAAACATGGTTTTCAAGCATTATTGCAAATCTTACAACAAAAAGTTTAAAAGGGATAATCAACGTAGAAGAATTTAGAAGCCAAGGAATATTGATGGAGAAACCACAGAAAGCAGTTCAAGGAGGTCAAGTCAGAGGTTAGAGTTTGTAGGCCCCGAGAAGGCTCAATCATATGCTTTTAGCAAGCTAGTCCAGCAGTAATTTACAGGCTAACTATCTATGTTTTTCTTTATATTGAAATATGAATGTGGTATGACTCCCAAGTTGTGCGGAAATCTTGTCTTTGCTTTAACTTATCTAGAAGCAAAACATGCCACTCTATTTGATTTTTACAGAAGAACATGCATTCAATAGACAGACATACTAAACTCTGACATTGTCAGCACAGTACAGGGAAGCAGATATACCCAATTTCATAAATTTAAAGGCCAAAAGGGACCATTTTGATCAACTAGTCTGACTTCCTATTTAGACCATAGGCCATAAAACTTCTCCCAAATAATTCCTAGAAAATATTTTTTTAAAAAAATCCAATCTTAATTTTAAAAAAGTTCGTGATGGGGAATCCACCAGGACCTTTGGTAAGTTGTTCCACTATTAATTATTTTCACTGTTTTTATGCTGTATTTCTAGTCTGAATTGGTCTAGCTTCACCTTCCAGCCATTGGATTGTATTATACCTGTCCCGGATTGAAGTGTCATTAGAGGAGGTTTTGGAACAAATAGAAAAACTTAATGTTAACAAATCTCCGGGACCAGATGGCATTCATCCAAGGGTTCTAAAAGAACTAAAATGGGAAATTGTTGAACTATTATCTGTGGTTTGTAACCTATCTTTTAAATCGGCTTCCGTACCTAGTGACTGGAAGGTAGCCAATGTGACACCAATATTTAAAAAGGGCTCTAGAGGCGATCCTGGCAATTACAGACCGGTACGTCTAACTTCAGTACCGGGCAAATTAGTCAAAACAATAGTAAAGAATAAAATTGTGAGGCATGTAGAAGAACATAATTTGTTGGACAAAAGTCAACATAGTTTCTGCAAAGGGAAATCCTGTCTTACTAATCTATTAGAGTTCTTTGAAGGATTAACAAACATGTAGACAAGGGGATCCAGTAGATATAGTATACTTAGATTTTCAGAAAGCCTTTGACAAGGTCCCTCACCAAAGGCTGTTGTGTAAATTACATGGCTATGGGATAAGAGGGAAGGTCCTTTATTGGATTGAGAACTGGTTAAAAGACAGAAAATAAAGGGTAGGAATAAATGGTAAATTTTCAGAATGGAGAGGGTTAACTAGTGGTGTCCCCCAAGGATCAGTCCTGGGACCAATCCTTTTCAACTTATTCATAAATGATCTGGAGAAAGGGGTAAGCAGTGAGGTGGTAAAGTTTGCAGATGATACCAAACTGTTTAGGATAGTCAAGACAGAAGCAGACTGTGAGGGACTCCAAAAAGATCTCACCAAACTGAGTGACTTGGCAACAAAATGGCAAATGAAATTTAATGTGGATAAGTGTAAAGTAATGCACATCTCTGAAAACTTCCACACATTGTGCAGAGGCAGTCAAATAGGCAAATAGGATGCTAGGAATTATTAAGAAAGGGATAGAAAATAAGACCCAGAATATCTTACTGCCCCTGTATAAAACTATGGTACGCCCACATCTTGAATACTGTGTACAGATGTGGTCTCCTCAAAAAAGATACTTTGGCCCTGGAAAGGGTTCAGAAAAGGGCAACTAAAATGATTAGGGGTTTGGAATGGGTCCCATATGAGGAGAGGTTAAAGTGACTGGGATTTTTCAGTTTAGAAAAGAGGAGACTGAGGGGGGATATGATAGAGATATATAAAATCATGAGTGGTGTGGAGAGGGCCAATAAAGAAAAGTTATTTATTAGTTCCCTAAATAGAGGACACCAAATGAAATTAAAGCTAGATAATTTCCTGGAGGTTAGGTCCATAAAAGGCTATTTGCCTGGGGATAGAATTGGTGTCCCTGGCCTCTGTTTGTCACAGGCTGGAAAGGGATGGCAGGAAACAAATCGCTTGATCATTGTCTTCGGTCCACCCTCTCTGGGGCACGTGGTGTTGGCCACTGTCAGCAGACAAGATACTGGGCTAGATGAACCTTTGGTCTTACCCAGTATGACCGTTTTTATGTTCTTCTCTCTCTCTGATAGACTGAAGATCCCATTATTAAATATTTGTTCTAATCCTTTAATCATTCTCATGGTTCTTCTCTTAACCCTAGGAAATTTACCAATATTTTTTCTGAACTGTGGACAACAGAGCTTGACACAATATTGCAGCAACAATCAGACCAGTGCCAAATATATAAGTAATGTCATTTTTGACAGTGAATGCCACTTTTCCTCCCTTTTTGCCCACTTCATCCTTCCTAAATAGGTTATAACCATTGATTCAGGCCAGTTATTCCTGTGCTACAGAAAATTTGCTAGTTTCTAATGGTGGGGCTATGGGTCATTTCATGACACTTGTTTTTGCTGTTCCTTTGAACACGCACAATTTCCCAGCTAACTTTTACAGATGATTACAAAAGGTACACAAACTGACTGAAGGTCTCCAGAACATTGCCTGTATGATAGATGTTAGGGATGTTAACTAGTTAACCAATAAGCCTATTGGTAAGTATGAGGCTTACCGGTATGCTTAGCAGTTAACTGGTTAACCAGCTCTTCCAGTTAACTCCAGCAGCAGCTAGCTGTGCTGTGTTGGCACAGCATTGAATGCGGAGCAGCCGGTGGGTTAGGTGGCAGGACTCCATGGCAGTGGCAGTACCCGATGGCCACAGCACGGCCAGAAGGAAGGACCTAGGTTAAAACAGCTAAGCATTAAGTTGTTTTAACGTCCCTAATAGAAATGTAACAGAATAGCAATTTGGACTGATTCACAATGCTGTGTGGGCAGAAGTGTTATAAAACTTTCTCTCTCCCAGTACTCTTGAATGCAACGAAGAGAGTTTGCTTTGGTAGGAGGTCTCTTTCTAAGAACATTCAAGTCCTGGTATCACCCTTAAACCTTATCCACTAAAGTAGCTAAAGTGGAATTGAGCTCATCAGATATAACATCATATATTTTATTCTACCATGCTCTTCAGCAAATGCCTCCTCCGTCTTATCTCTTTTTCAGTAACATATCTATGGAGAGAGACTAAATTTGCTGTAATAGTCCCAAACTCATTAATATAATTTAAATAGTAATGAAGATGCCATCTAAATTACATCAAAATTAGATATACTGTAAAGTAGCCAATACATCTCCATTATAACTTCATTTAGCTGCATAACTTATGGTGTACTGTTGTTTGGATGGTGTCACGCCATAAAGTATAAATGACAATATTTCTCAACTTGACTAAACCCAAATGTGGGATATGATGTGTGACAAAGATTTAAAGTGACTCAGACAAAAAATATTCATGCAGAAAACTGAAAATGCTGTGGGATTCCTTCCATTAGCTCTAATCTCTCCCCCTCCCCCTCTCTCTCCCCCTCCCCCTCTCTCCCTCTCTCCCTCACACCCACACACACACACACACACACACACACACACACACACACACACACACACCTCAGTTTTGTGAATCTTTATTTTTGATAAAAGTGATTTTCCATGGCTGAAAGTGATGTTACTCCTCAGAGTCAATGGGATACAGATGACATAGAATAAAACAGAAGATGTGTTAGAGATTTTGATACTAATGTATACGTTGTGACTTCACACAAATCCCAGAGTTAGTGTTTCTCACCTGAACACCTCCTCAATGCACACAGTT
The DNA here is from genome assembly GCF_052426305.1 of Pelodiscus sinensis. NCBI lineage: Eukaryota > Metazoa > Chordata > Testudines > Trionychidae > Pelodiscus > Pelodiscus sinensis. Next base: position 160,281,144 of record NC_143053.1, read on the forward strand.
CTCTCAACTGTTCCCCTGTCCCCTAGAACCAGAAAACTAAAACATCTCTTTGCATTCATAGACAACCTTGTCCCTAGTCACCAATGTTCCTTAATAAAATTTCAAACTATGTTATCTTGATGATTCTAATTCAGTTAAAGAGCTCTCCTCTTTCTAAATCCTATCCAACTCCCACTTACATTAATGGAAGCAGATTAGATGTTTAAACCATAAAAACTGAAGGACTCGATTCTGCGAACTCCTGCCAATACACTTAACATTACACACAAATAATCCCACTTAAAACAGCACCACAGAGAACATGTAGATTAAGGTAGGGACCATAATTGGATCAACTACTCACTTCTGAATAGGACTCATTAATATACTGCACAAGACATCCTTATAGTGTGTATACACACACACACACACACACACACACACACACACACACACACACACACACACACACACACACACACAGCCAGATTCAAATCTCATTGAAGTTTGTGGATCTGCATCCTCTGCCTGCAGCAGCCTCACATTCCAGGTGGGGGTCAGTGTTGCACTTTCTGTCATGTAGGCTGCTGCAGGCCCAGGATGTAGTGCCATTTTGGCAATCAAATCCACCCTGAGAACCTCTCCCTCTCCCCAGAGTGGTGAGCCTGGCCACCCCTCCTGGCTGGGCTCTAACATGCCACCATGGAGAAGACAGTCCTGCAAGAGAGCATTTGCCACTGTGCTGACTTGGCAGACCAGGTTGTGTGTGATCTGGTAGCTGCAGGGAAGGATCAATCAGGATTTGGGGTTAGGTTTTTCTGAACTCCTGTGTCTGCTCCCCAAGAAAACATCCCAGACATGGCTTCTTATTTGAAAAGTCCACTTGGACAGAAAGCAGACTACCAAAAAAGAGGCAATGCCCATGTAAATCCTGATGTATGACTTTGGGAGAAGAGGAGTAATGTCCCCCAGCATTGACGTCAAACTCCACCCACAACTTTATACAGCATCATGATCTAAAATAAACTTCTAGGTTTGCTTTAAAAAACAGATTAAAACTTCATTTGATATAAAGTTTCACACTGATAACAAATGACCCATATTCTCATCCTTTCCCATTCAGTTAATTACTGTTTTGGAACATTAAAAGCACTCAACATTACAGCAGGTCTTTAATTCCTGTTGCTGCCAAATCTGTTTCTAGTGAAGAATCAGATCCTTGAAGATATTGCTTTAATAGATTATATTTACTTATGCAGCAGTGCATACCGTAAGTCATCTACTCGCTTGCCAACTCAATGAAAAAAAACAAAATTAACTCAGATTACCTTCCAATCAAACAACTATGTGCCCAAGTGCACATTCTCTCTCTTCTTTTGTTAGCACAAACATTTAACAGTAAGCACTCACAGAGCATGGCCCAGAACACAGCATAGACAAAAACAACAATTTACATTTCCATAGAAACCGCTATCCTCAAGGATTCACAAGCATTATATTTTACTAATTTACTCTCAAATACAACTTTAGAGGGATCATTTCATTCATCCCTGACATTTAGCCATTTCTGAGTTGCAGCCTAACAGCAGTTTCACACCATACTGCAATGCTACACAAGAGTGTGAGACAGGAGGTTCATGTTGGCATAGCATACCTAGGTCAGAGTCACACCAAATCTTTTTTTTTTTCTAAAAAAGTTTAGGTTGAGTTTGAGTTTTGGGGAAAGCTTGAAGGTCAGTTATTCTATATTATTTACAACAGCCTGTAGGCAGACTACACATTTGTCATGAAACTGGACTGTCTTTCTTTTCTAAGGTTCATCCCCTACTTGATACCCAACAAAACCGGGCATGCCTCTTTTATGCAACTGCATTTGGAAATCTGATACTGGGTATCTTCAGTCACTTGACGTACATACACGCAGCATGCTTATTTTGAAATAAGCTATATTGGAATTTTTTTTCTGAAATAGCTTTTTTCGAAATAGCATGTCCACACTACAGCCTCAAAATTAGTCCAAGTCAAGCTTTCCTAATGTGGAAGTGCTACCTCGATTCAGAGCCCTGGGAGGCGCTAGGCAGTAACTACTTTGAATGGCCCTGGGGAATGAGGTTTACTGAAGTCGGAATAATCTATCCGTTATTTCAAATTTATTTCAAAATTACTGTGCTGTGTAGACGCACCTTTAGGTACTTCTGAAAATTTACATTTCACAGGTACATACTGTCAGAATTAGGGCCTTGGTTTATTATATATGTTGTGCTACACGGAGACATCCATTACAGGGATGTATTGTCATCCATGCTTTTTACAGTACAGAAAGTGTTAAGAACCATGTTTCACAGCATTTTAAGAACTTGATGCCTAATTAAATTATCAAGCTTTGATTGCTGCTTTAAGGTACATTTATGAACAAAACATACTTGATGACTTAGGTGAGTCTTATGACTATTAACAACATTTTCTCAAATGAATGTTCAGCTCTAAGAGACATGCCAGAAATTATTCCCATCCACGTCTCTATTAAATGCCACGATAACAGACAGATAGTACAGTTGTGCTAAAAGCTGATCATAAGAGTGGAACTGTCACTGTATGAAGATGACAGGTAATTAAAGCCAAGAGGCTTAATGCAAAAACAATTATCTCTTAATATATATTCCTTAGACCAACAGGAACAAAACTTCATGTTTGCAGTGCTCTGGCCATCTTCAATCCATAACTAATGAGGTGAGTTGACAACACTGAACAGCTAAGGAAAAGATTGGGTGCTGAATTCTAATTAAATATTGTAAATGGTGCCTGGTACTGTTTACATGGGAGTGCCTTGTTAAGACAGTAAGCTGTGTTCTCAGATGCAGCCAAGCTCTCCTGCTATACACAGGGCTCAAGTGAAGAAGGAAATGTGACTGTTGCTAACTTTATCTCCCAACTTCAATCCTGGAGCTACATGAGGACTTTGCTATGACCTCAGGTCAGATTAGACTAACTCCAGAATGCTCTAGTTTATGTCCAAATGCAAAACTGCCTTAAAGGCCTTCCTTATAGTTGAGAATCATCCAAGCACCTGCAGTCTGACAACAAGTTCTGGGGTTGAAATTGTTTTGCTAAGAAGCTACAATGACGGCCTAGGACCTGAAAGTGAAGAGGCTACACACAAAAACTTTTAATTCTTTTATAGTTTGTGGGCCAAGCATTGCTCTCACACTGGTGTAATTCCAATAACGTCAGTGAAGTTACTCTTTTAGGTATATCAGGATGAGAGGAAAATCATGCTACTTTTAAAGCTTCCAAGAAATCAGTATTTTTGAGTGGGTAGCAGGAGATTCCTGATGACCAAAACTGTTAAAGACAAATGTCTGACAAACGGTATTTTCTCCAGTGCAAAAAAATGAAACTGTTCTGTAAATCTTTGGCCCAGCCTTGCTCTTCTCTATCCATTGCAAAGCTAAATCATGGCTATTTACCTTAGGGATACATTGTTTTGGAACGCCACGCAAAGTGCAGTAATAATAAAGATGCTCCCATCCAGTTAGAAGTTCATCCAGGGCATCTTGCTGTGGGCAGTAGCCAATCAGAATCCCTTCGGAGCTCGCAGACAATATATCAATTTCTGACCTATTTAAAAGAAGAGCAAATAATTGAAACACTCAGTTGTGATATTCCTTAGTACTGTAACCCTGGTGTTACTGTTCTACAGCCTTAATCCATACTTTCCTCAAGAATAAGTATATTCACCTTACGATTCTAAGAGGGAACAGAACAGACTCATCTCTCTCTTCTCTTTACTGTCCCTGAAATAAGACCATCAGCTCTCTGTCGTCTTTACCCTTCCACTTCTTCCCTCTCCTTTCAATCCCACATTCCCACAAGTGCCAGAAGAGGAACATTTGGTTCTAGCGAAGCTTCCCCACTTTGCAGTTGTTTTATCTCCCCAGCCCACAATCTCTATTTGGAGACAGAGCTACTTCAGGGTCCATGCTGTAAAATATGCACCTGACCTAGAACTGTCACTTGGAGCCACCCATGCTGCTGCTTCTCCACATGAGGTAGGAAACAAGTCAAGTCTCTTGTGCAAGCCCTTGGGGAACCAGAGGGGAGATGTGATATGTAGGAATTGACTCTCCACAGGTCTAGCTTTCCCCTCCACTTCATAAAAGAAGAATAACCAGACCTGAAGATGTAGAGCACGTCAAGAACAGCCAGTTTCAAAAGAGTTAAGACTTTTTATGAGTACAACATGGCATGCCTACACTGGCTGCTAAGCAGATCCTTCAGTAATTTACAGAGAGAGCTGTATGTAAAAAATCCATATAGTCAAAAGTTCTTCAGCAAACACAACCCCCCAGAAGCACTCATTGCCCAATAGTGCAAAGGATGATAGCAAGAAGTAAAAAACCCCCAAAACACCCCAAAACAAACAAAAAAAACCCCACTACTATCTTAAAATTATCATCCTCATTTCAGTATTTGGCCTCAGTTTTGTAGCTGTACAGCATTACTAGAAACTGCGTTCATTACTAAGAATCAGGCTTGATTGCAATGTGCTCTCATTACCCATAATGATGCTAAATGTATCCTTACTGATTCCAATACCTAATCCAACATTTGGTGGTACTGATTTAAATTTACAGAAAATGATTTAGACAAACAGCATAACTACAGACCTGTCAAAAATCAAGATTTTTTTTGTCAAGTGTGATGAGCTCGGAGGGGTGGGTAGGGGGGGGGTTAAAAAAAAGTCTGGATTACAATATGATAAATTCTATTTTCCCATTGTGCCTTTGTGTTGCTAGGAATCTGATTAATAAGGCTGAATACACAGCTAATCATTTAGAAATAGAAAAGCTCTATATAGATAGGCTACAAATGCCAAAACTGAAGAAAGCATAAATATGTATTTGCTATTCCTTTACAAGACTCTCTTGTCTGGGGAGAATGGAGTACAATCTGTATTTTACATGCTGAACCATAGTATCAAAATATTTTAAATGCTCTAAAAAGCATCACAAGATACATCTTGCTGGAGACTCACTGGAGCTGACTTCTTTCTCTTACTACAAAAGATGAAATTTTAATAAGTATGTGAGTTTGGACAGAATCAACAACTGCATGTAGGGAGCTCTGATGAAGTCTAAAATGTTTATTAGGACAAGAAGCAATGGACTTAAACTTCAGCAAGGGAGGTTTAAGTTAGAAATTAGGAAAAACTTCCTGTCAGGGTGGTTAAACATTGGAATAACTTGCCTACGGAGGAATCACCATCTCTGGAGATATTTAAGAACAGGTTAGAGACACATCTATCAGAGATGGTCTAGACGGTGCTTGGCCCTGCGATGAGGGCAGCGGACTGGACTCAGTGACCTTTCAAGGTCCATTCCAGTTCTAGTGTTCTATGATTCTACGTGATCCAACCAAATGGAAGTTAGAATAAAACTTCACCAGTTGCCTATGGTCAGTCCAAAGGTTGTTCTTTAAAAATACGTAAACAGCATATTAAAATCAAATTAAATGTTTTTTTTAAAAAGCCATCTGCACCTTAGGGCATGGATTTATTAATGTGAACTACATTAGCATAAATGGGCAGAGGCAGTGGATTTCTTCCATAATGAACTCTGACATGCACAAATTCTATTTATAGTCAATTTCTTCCTGGGTGCCAAAGATATTGTAAAGAGATACAGAGCAATCTCAAATTAACGCAAACAGAGCAGGGCAAAATCATTCTTCCTTTTGGCACAGCTGCTCCTTTCAGAGCACTGAAGTTTTGCCTTGAGGCAATATGCAGGGCACATAAATAGGAGATTAAATTAAATGCTGGGGTAAGTTTGATAACTTCTAGAAACTTTAAGTAGGAAGAAATTTACTTTAGTGAGTCTAGTGACTGGATGGACAACTCCCATACCAAATGATTCTACAAGGTAGGCAGAAAAGATCACATGGGAAGGAAAATAACAAAAGCCAGAACATTCATTAACTCTTCATGTGAGTGACTATGGCTCCATAGGGATGCACTTTAGCTAGTTTTCTATTTTGCTTAGGGCAATGCAACCTATTTAGAGTCCCTGGCTCCACTGATTCTCCTCGACCAGTATGAGCGACTTACTTCCAATTAAACATTAAGACCTAGAAATACAGGGGGTTCCTGTAATGAAGTACGGTTTCCACAAAGAAGGAGCACACTGTAAAGGAGTTTGAATCCTTTAGCCATGTAGTTGCACACTTTGGACCTGATCCTGCAAATTGACCAACTAGTACAGACCTTGTACTCCTGTGGATTCGTACTGGCTACAAAGGTTTTTGCTAGCAAGATCAGAGCCTTTGTTTCTATTTCTGGGGGCCTGTAGCTGTTTTTAAGGGAAAAATGTCACATGTTTTATAGAAGACAAAAATCCATTTGAGGTGGTGGGTGTTTGAGAGTTTATTGTCAAGTGATGCCTGTTCATCCCCCCAGAGCATTACAAGCAACTGACTGCTTGGAATGACTATGAGATGAGTGCTTTTTAGCTTTGCCCTATGCTTTTCTTGCATACTGAAAACACTGGTTAATCAAAAGGACAGCTTAGTTTTCAAATGTTCTTCTGACCTTATTCCCTACTTCTTTAAAATAAATTGACCTCCAAGGAAATCTCATTATTCCATTTTACTTTCATGTACAGCAGAGAAATTAGTACTCCCTCTATTAACTTGGTGTTACACCAAAAATCCTCATTATAGGATGTGCTGTAAAGGGTTTTGCATTCAAACTATAATTATCCTTAATTTATATTTTAAAGCTATTAGTTGCATTAATTATATTCTCCTCCTCCCTCAGCACATACTCATATAATATGCATGATATTATTAGACCATCCATGTTAATAAGAAAAAGAGCAAGAAGAGAAAATGCACTTGATTTTATATACGAAGCAAGACTCTAGGATGATAAGGCCTCACTCTGTCTATAACAATGGAATACAACAATAGGCACAGTATTTCTCAGCACAATACCCAATCAATAAAGGCAGTAATATAGATGCTGCTACATTTACATAGCAACTTCTGTTTAAACTGCTTTAAAAACATCAATGAACTATATTGGAAACCTTTGAATCTTGTCAATAGTTTTAGATAGAATACTACATATATTGAAGTAAAGTTAATGATCTAGGTACTCTCTGTAATAAGCATAAGGAAAATTAGGTAATGCTCCAGATGTTGAGGTAACCTTATTTAAAGCAGAATTTAAGGTTGAATACTGCAATAATAAAATAAGACTTAGCTCTTTTATAGCCCTTTACATTCACAGATTGCAAAGGGCTTTATAAAAAGGCATTCTTGTCCTCATTCTACATATAGGGAAACCGAGGCATGAAAACAGCACAACACCACACTGATTAAATGACATAAGAACACAGAAGTTTATCAATAAAGGGGTCCAATAACCTCCCCCCCCTCCCCCCCAGTGTGACTACCATTTTGCTGGTGTCACAGATTTTTCCATTTTGTTCAGTAAGAAGCTGTCGCTATAATACAACAGTCACAATCTTTTCCCATTTCTATATGCTGACAGGAGGGAATGACACTAATCTCTGAACTGCCAAAGCAGGGATGTTGGACAAAGTCTAACAAAAGGCAAAAATGTGAGAAACAATTCATTAACTGATCAGAAGAAGCGGAGAGAAAATCCTGCTTATGGTTGTAAAAACCAGCCTACACAAAGCGAGATTTGCACTGGCACAATTGTCACCCAATATGCAGCAGTTTCTTGGCAAGATCCTCAATGTCCTGTCTGATGTGCACGCGCTGAATGATTACTCCAAGGAAAGAGAGAAAGGACATATTTCAATTGTTCCTAAGACTTCAAAATGAAAAACAAAAGGGTTAAGAATCAAAAACCAAATGCCTGCAGTTGAACCACTGAAAGGCTTGTGGTTCAAAAGAGGCAGCTCAGGGTACATGCTGTCTGGGACAAAGGATACTGTAGACCCAGGACAAAGCTTACTACAGAGCCAGGTAATAAATAATATCTGTAAATGAAATTCACTTCTAACTACAGGCGGCTAAATTCTCAGCTTGGGTAAATTAGTATCTACTGGATTCAATGCAAAACATTTGCACTAGGCTTTTTCCTGATGATTAGCCAGAAGCGTGCTTCACTTATCTCTTTTCACTCTCCCATGTTCACATGCCTTCTTCCATGTATGCTCTTATGCCTTGGAATGCCCCCTTTGATGAGGTCTACCATGCCTTGTCCTTTTATTTCCTATATCCCCCTAAAAAAACTTCTTCTAGACATCACAGAACTAACATGCTCTATGTTGAACCTTACAGATCATTCACACTGTTTTTCATTATATCCCATCCCTCCCATACTCCATTTGCATATTGTATAAGGAGATGGGAGGATCTATGAGTCTCTTAGATTAAGACCATGCTGTAGCCCTTCCAACATGACCACAAAGAGAATCAAATGCCTTCAATCACATTTGAACTCCATGCAAAATGGTTGGAATGGTGGAGGAAATCCCAACAATACATATATAAAATAACGGGGTCTAAATTAGCAGTCATCATTCAAGAAAGAAATCTGGGAGTCATTATGGATAGTTCTCTGAATGTGTTCATCCAACGTGTTGCACCAGTCAAAAAAGCAAGCAATGTTGGGAGCCATTAAGAAAAAGACAGATAGTAGGACAGAAATATTACCTCTCTCTATAACCATGGTATGTCTATAACTTAAATAATATAAGCAGATGTAGTCTCTCCCTCTCAAAAAAACTATACTGGAATTGGAAAATGTACAGAGAAGGACACAAAAATAATTAGGGGTATGGCACAACTCCCGTATGTGGAGAAATTAATAAGACTGGTATTTTTAGCTTGGAAAAGGGACAACTATAGGGTAATGAGACAGAGATCCATGAAATCATGACTAGTGTGGAGAAAATAAATAAGGAAGTATTATTTACTACTTCTTGTAACACAAAAAATAGGGGTCACACAATTAAATTAATAGGCAGCAAATTTAAAACAAATGGAAGTATTTCTTCACACAATGCACAGTCAACCTGTGGAATTTTTTTCCAGAGGATGTTGTGAAAACCAAGACTAACAAAAAAAGAAAAAAAGAACTAGATACATTCATGGAGAATAGGTCCATCAGTGACTACTAATGTAGATGGGTAGGGATGGTGTCTCTCGCCTCCATTTTACAGAAGCTGGGAATGAGGAACACAGAAGGGTTCACTCGATATCCTGTTTTGTTCATTCCCTCTGGGGCACCTGGCATTGGCCACTGTCAGAAGACAGGATAATGGGACAGATGGATCTTTGGTCTAACCCATTATGGCTGTTCTTATGAGGTAGATAATCGACTCTGTGCCTGATACCTTATCTTGTGAGCAGGTAGGGGTGAACCTTTACTCACCCTTCATCATGCTAATCAGTCAAGCTGAGACAGCATTCTAGAGGAAGTAGCTGGCACCTAATCAAGGGCTGCAATAAGTTTCTTCCCCCCAAGAGTGTTGAGAAAACAGGGAAGGAACTGAGACTCAAAGCCATGTTTCCTTCCCAAATCTCCACATGCAGCTTTATAATGGGAATCGAGTAAAGGCACAATCTAATGCTAAATATCTAAAAAATATGAGAATTTATTTCTCTAAATCTATTTAGTAACTGAGCTGTGTAGTAATGGTTTTCCCATCCTGGGAAAATTTTGGAGATTTCTACATTTTCTCTTCGTGTCACATTGGGATGAAACGTCAAAATTTCACAGTGTGGGAAATCCATTCCCTATACAGCTCTGCTGCTAAATATATTCAGAGAAATTAATTCTTATTTTTCTGGTCCGAGTTAACTGAAGTGTTTTGTTTAGATTTACAAAAATTTCTAAATGTCTCAGTGTTGAGCTTGTAATGATTTAAGTCTTTTAATTTAGACATTAAATTTTTAAAGAATTAGTTTAAAACAGAAGTTTTGGTTTCATAAAGTATCAAAATGTCAAAATTTCTTAATTTTGATGTTATCAAAATGGTTTCTAAAAGAAAAATTTGTTGAAACTCATGCCCTTTCCTTCAAAAAAAATCAGCTTCATTTTTACTGTTTCTGTTGAGTAATTAAAAGAGTATTAGGATTATTAGGAGACAAAATAGCTACAGAATTACATATTCTTAACCCTTTTTCAAAAGGTAAAAAACTGCCTACCTCCTACATTGGAGGTAGCGCTGTCTAGCCATTTCCCAGAAGGGAAATGGGAGGCCTTGGACCTATTCTAGCAAATTGATCTAATTTTCTGTATAAAGTTTCTGTGTGTTAGTCACCTCACCTGTAAACTGGGGGTAATAATACTTCTTCATTGTCAAATGCTTTGAGAAAGTTCAGGGAGTGTGGAAAAAGGCTTTTTGTGAATACAATGTCATTACTGTTTTTGCAAAGTATAACAGTGTTTATGAAAGAAAAACTAATGGGTAGGTGGGGATGGGAGGAAAGGAGCAAACAGCCTCACTGAAGTCAGTGGTAGGGATTAAGTTTTGACCCACAGATGCTTTTTCACCAGTCTCCTTACAGTCTTTTATTTCAGTATCCCTAGTTTGTTCTGGCAAACTTTCATACTTCCACATGTCCAGAAATGCATATTGGGACAACCTGGGGGAAAGGACCATAGAGGAATGGAAGAAAAAACACCATCTGGGTGAAAATACTCATTTCACACAACTGGCCAACTGACTTCAGAAAGACTTGTAAACTACAGGCAGTCCCCGAGTTACGCGGATCCAACTTACGTCGGATCCTCAGTTACGAACGGGGCCATTCCTCTCCCTGGTCTCCAGCAGACCAGGGAGAGGAAGCAAAGCTGCAGAACACGTGGGCAGTGGACAGGGCTGTCTGCTGCCCACGCGCTCCGAGGCTTGGCTCTGCTTTGCCCCCCCCCCCCCCCCCGTCCCCCTGGTCTGCAGACCAGGGGGACGGGGGACGGGGCAAAGCAGAGCCAAGCCGCGGAGCGCCCGGCCAGCTGACAGCCCAGATGCGTCTGGGCTGTCAGCTGGCCGGGCGTTCCGCGGCTTGGCTCTGCTTTGCCCCGTCCCCCGTCCCCCTGGTCTGCAGACCAGGGGGATGGGGGGGGGCAAAGCAGAGCCAAGCAGAGCCAAGCAGAGCCAAGCCGCGGATCGCGCGGTCAGCTGGCAGCGCGCTCCGCGGCTTGGCTCTGCTTTGCCCCCCCCCCGGTCTGCAGACCAGGGGGAGGGGGGGGGCAAAGCAGAGCCAAGCCGCGGAGCGCTCGGTCAGCTGACAGCTGTCAGCTGGCCGCGTCCTCCGCGGCTTGGCTCTGCTTTGCCCCCCCCATCCCCCTGGTCTGCAGACCAGGGGGGCGGGGGGCAAAGCAGAGCAAAGCCGCGGAGGACGCGGCCAGCTGACAGCCCAGACGCATCTGGGCTGTCCGCTGCCCGCGTGTTCCGCCGCTTTGCTCCCCGTCCCCCTGGTCTGCAGACCAGGGGGACGGGGAGCAAAGCAGAGCAAAGCCACGGAGCCCGCGGGAAGCAGGACAGCCACGGCGCGTCTGGGCTGTCCCGCTGCCCCCGTGCTCCGTGGCTTTGCTCCGGACACCTGTGGTACAGCAGCTGGGGCGCTGCCAGTTGGTCCCGTAGTGCCGCTCTGGGCGCTACTGGACCAACCGGGCAGCACCCCAGCTGTTCTGCCCCAGGCGTCCTGAGTCAGCCACTGCTGGTCAGATTCAGCAGCGGCTGAATCAGGACGCCTGGGGCAGAGCAGCTTGGGTGCTGCTGGGTTGGTCCAGTAGCGCCGAGGAGCGGCGGTGCTACTGGACCAACCCAGCAGCACCCCAGCTGCTCTGCCCCAGGCGTCCCCAAGTCAGCCGCTGCTGAAACTGACCAGTGGCTGACTACAGGAAGCCCCTGCCCCGGGCTTCCTGGAATCAGCCGCTGATCAGTTTCAGCAGCAGCTGACTTGGGGATGCCTGGGGTTCTTAAGTTGAATCTGTATGTAAGTCAGAACTGGCGTCCAGATTCAGCCGCTGTTGAAACTGATCAGTTTCAGCAGCGGCTGAATCTGGACGCCAGTTCCGACTTACATACAGATTCAACTTAAGAACAAACCTACAGTCCCTATCTTGTACGTAGCCCGGGGACTGCCTGTAGTCAACCAGGATTTGAGCCTTTATCTCCCAAAATGTTATCAATGATAGCTTTTGAACATCTAAGGGCTGATTTTTAAAGGTGCTCTAATTGGCCTAAGCAGAGTTCCTCTATAAATCCCCCTCTTTTGGGCTGGGAAACATGCTTTATTGTTGACATTAATTTACACTTAGTTTGATTTTTGCAACCTCTTTCAGGAAGTCCAAGCATAAAGTAAAGGCAGTGATAAAATCCGGTACTAGCATTGGCTTCAACAGAGAGATAAATTCCATTAATTAGTCAAAATGAAATACAAATTTACAAATCATAAAAGTAGTTAGGAACTCCATTGTGCTTATTACTCCACATTTAATTCAGTGCATACTAATGCTCAATTAACATGATAAAAATACTACGGTTAAAAATATAATTAATGTAACTATTGCTTAGTTATAATTAAACAAATTATGCTGATATACACTGTTACAACAGTCATCTCATCCATTATATTGATGCAAATTTATTCTGCTTTTGAAGTGAAGCTATTTGAATTACATTTTTAATTATTTATCAAGCTGAATATCATAACCATGAAAATAGCCCCAGATATGGTTGAAAATAAATACTGTAGTTTCTCATCTTTGGAGAGGTACCCTCTGGCCTAATGATCTTTTAATCCAAGAGCGTAGATAAAAAGTGACTTCTAGTTCAAATACGAATGGGGCTTTCTGTAATAGAGAATCTGTCTGTACACCACAATGCATGAAAGGGAAATTAAATCAGTCATATTGGAAGGAGTGTCAGATGTTAATTATTTTGTCCATTGGTTTCAATAGGTCAACTTCTACTCATCCTGTCTAATCCTTGCCAATCAGACTCCAAATCAGTAAACCACTTAAACACGGGCTTTGCCTTAACCACAAGCTTAAATTCATGACTATTTGTCAAAGCACTCAAACACTAATATATGCTGAGATTTAAGCTTAAGCATCTGTAAAGTAAGATCCAAAGCAATTGTCAAGGTCTCTTATGCTGGTCTCTGGCTAATATTTGAAAATGCTTTGACATCCTCCTGTGGGATTTCTGTCTAGCCCTCTTTAGAAGCAGGGTCATTGACGCTCCTTGAAGAAAGTTGGGGCAAAGTAAAGGAGGATAACTGAGTTGGGGGGGGAACAAGGCAGCTAAAATATCTAAGAAAATAGCAGAGAGATATAATGCCTATTTGTGTGGCATGGAAGTGATATTTAGTTTCTAGCAGTGGTACCTAAATGGGGGACACTATGGTCTCCTTTTGTTTACCATTTAGACATTCTATATATCGTACATGTTTGCTTTTAAGAGTACATGTTATACAATTCTATTCCTTACAGTATGAGAATCCAGTATCATATTGTTGATGGCAAGGGTGTACAGATATTGTTCAAAAACTGAATATGTAGCCAGATTTTCCTAATATATGTTATAGTGTCATTATTTTAATATAGGTAAGGATATTTTAAATTTTTTAATATGATTTTTATTCTGGTTGTGTCTTGTATTGCTCTTTTAATATTTCTGATCTCTGTCAATGGGAGTTACAGTATTCCACAGAGTCACATCTTCCAGAGCGACTGCTTGTAATATTGTTCCTTGGTTTGGCCTATCGTTTGTTTTCTAAGGACTAACTGGAAAGCATTACTGGTATATAACAATCAGTTGTATATATAAATTGGATGACTGTGTCACTGAATTATGTCCATGCTACTGAGGTGCACACTATGAAAAAAGGCAAAACCATTTTTAAGTGGTACATTGCTATTATTGTGTCATGTTTGGTTGTAATTACTACTAAATTTGTATTTTTCAGGAATATTTTTATTGGAGTGATTAATTACAGCTAGAACTTGGTAGTAAAACCACATTATTTGCTTACAGCCTTCACATCCAAGGAGGAACGCTAAAATAAAAAATGCAATTATTTGGTGAACTGATTGTGGACCTTTGAATTTCCTACTGAAACACATTTATTGTGTCAGTGAAACCTATCACAGTAAAGGCACAGAGACCACTTGAAATACACTTCTACTTTGGGTTGCATTAAAGAAATAGTATTGTAATAAAAATTATGGGACACATACATCCCTAAGAAGATATTATTGTAAACTGTGGAATTTTAGGACAGATAAATTTGGCCCCATTTATTTAAAAACAAGGTGCCTTATCAATAACAACTTGTATTTTTCAATATGCATGACATTTGAAAATATTATTTCTTTCCACCTTTTAATGCATTTTGCCCAACTTGAATAGTGAAACTTGAGGACTCCTTTTTTTCTTTGGTTTTCATGTACTTTGCAGTGCTTTTTGTTTTGGGTTTCCTCTAACATTTACAAAATGATTTTCAATGCTTATTTTTTAAATACATGAAAAAAGCTTCCTTTCATATGAACATTTTCAAATACATTGTTGTCTTTTAAAAAATAGACAACCAAATTTTAAATTCAAGATTTCCAACTGTGCCTATTTTTTGAGTACCAACTTAAAGGGGGCTTTATTTTTCAGCGGGTGAGTGGCATGAGGCGCTTTCTGAAAATAAGGCACCTTTAGTTCAGGTAGACCAAAACAAATTACTGGGTACTTTTGAAAATCTTGTCTTAAATTTCTGGGCCTAACCAATGGACTTTTGGTATAAAAGATGTTGGGTCAAATTCAATCGTGCTGTTACAATGACGTCAATAGAATTACTCCACTAGTGCATTTGGCCATTTCTGATTTCCTTATTTCAGTTTGCATTATCATATTGCAATATAAAGGCATGTAGGAAAATATTTAATTGTTATGAGGCCTTTTGAGCTGTTTTGGATTCTTTTTTAAATTATCTCTTCCTTTTAGTAATATCAATTGGATTGTCAAATATCTATACCAATAACTTAACACGTACATAGTAAACCAGGACAGGGAGGGATACGCAACATCTAATTGTGGAGGAAGGATTCAGCTTCTTTTTTCATGACATATCCTGTAGATTGTGTACTGTGTAGGAAATGACCATTAAAAGTAGTACTTTCAGCTGTTTTTCATGAGATAAACTTAAGCTAAATGGTAGTGCTGAAACAGAGGTTTGTAAAATCTTCCCAAGATAAAGATGAAAAAATCTTGAGATACAGGATGTGTGCTCATTTCAGCCACACACACTATAAGCAAGAGTGTTTCTTCGAGCCACTGCCCAGGTAGTCTATCAGTGGCTGCTCCCAGTGGCAAAGAATTTGAGATGGCTGGCAACCAGTGAGAGTGGAGTGTGAGGCCCGGGTCCCACCCTACTCTCTTCTGCAGGAGGAATGCTTGGGCCTTAAACTGCCTTGTGGGTGGTGGGGAGGAGGAAAGGGAAAGCAGGGAAAAGAGAAGACTTTGTGCACTCCCCCCGGCTCCCACTTGTCTCCACATTTGCCCATGGACTATTCATGCACAAATAAAATGCAGCCGCTTTCCCCCTTTTCTTTATACGGGGCACATTTACTCTTGGTAAACAGACCTTTAAACTTAGGAGAAAAAAATTTTTTTTGGAAATTTACAACTGACTTTCCTTGATGTAAGAGAAACTACTGAGTGCACACAGAGTCCTTGGAGAGCATCTTTCAGTGCACAACAAATTAGAGGAGCAGAAGCCTTTCTATGACTCGGTGAACTTTCAATGTTGTTTTTGCCTCTACAGACTCACATAAATGTGGTAGTTAAAGAGCCAGGATTTGGTCACTGACATTCTATTTTCTGTAAGGTTTAACTGAGACTGCAGTTTAGAAAATTCTGGAACTGGGAAACATTTATGACACTCTCCAACTAGAAAACCAAAATAACTCAAAATAGCCAATTTCCTTGTGTCGGCATTTCTTGTTTAACTGTGTGGCTTGGATGGAGGAGGCATTTTATTAATGTTCTTTTTAAACTGGGTCAATTTTTCAATTACATCAAAAAGAGTGATTGATCAAGAAGAGAACAAGTTAAACTCATGTTATACCTCCCCATAGACATTTTTGTTTGTCTCCTTATTTTCCTGCATTCAACCTTAGCTCAAGTGAGACACACACCACAGTCACACACCCCAATCTTTCTGGCTTTTCAATTTCACCAACAATTTCATCTGATCACAGTCAACATCAGAAAATTACTAAAAGCACTGGAGGAAGGTTAGAGTGAATGCTGCCTGGGGAAATTTCAAGCCGCGTACATCCAATGAAGGGAGCATGGTTGGAGAAAGGGAATGTGGCCAAACTGCTGGTGTGTTCCAGCAATCCTCACCTGTCAGAACATTCTCCCAAAGCTATTCTAAGTGGCTTCTTGGGAAATTATGAGTGCCTCACAGCAACAGCCACCACTGAGCACTCTCTCTCTCTCTCTCTCTCTCTCTCTCTCTCACAGCACCAGCCACATCTGTAGGCCACCTCTGTATGCTTCCCCCCCATCCTCTCTCCCTCTCTCAGCAGGCATCTGGTCAATCTGGTCATAAGAGAGAGTCTCAAAGAGAGTGAGTGCACATTTTTCAACTGACAACACTAGGCTGGTCAGCCTGCCTTAGCAGTAGACGCTAAAGCATTAAGGTAACAGTGGGGGAGAGGGAAAGTAAAAGTGGACGCAGCCATAAATCACTATTAGTTTCCTCTTACCACTTGTTTTGGTATTCTATTCACTCATTCTCCAAATACGGTCGACAAATGCTTTACAACTGAATCTCTGACCTATGGTGACAGCTTCCTCATTACCACTTGCCTGTTCTAATATGCAGTTTTGAAGACATGGGCATACATACATTATATACATTCAGGGCTACAAACTTTTTCATTTAACCACTGGCATGACACATTTTATTCTCCTTTTTAAAACTATAATATCTTAATCTTTTCAATCACTCTCCATCTAAATTTTTCCTACACTTGGCTTATAGGAGTTTTGGTATATTAACATTTATTTTTGGGTTGTTTTTTTATTTACATTTTACATATAACTCCTTGAAAATAAAAACACTGCAAATGAAGAGCACCAAAATCAAGGCAATCAGTGTGGCCAGCGTTAATAACTCTATGCCGGAGGGAACGGTGTCCCCTGCTCTTCCTTGCACTTAATGATTCATTGATGAATCCGGGGGTTCTGCTAAGCATTTAGAAATTAGCCCTTCCTAGTGCTGCTAATGAGCCAAACAGTGAAAATCTTTTGGTCTGGTATTGATTTATGGGGATGTGCGTTTGTGCACCTGTTCTTATATTTCCAACCTCCCACTCTATTGCTATTTAGCCAACCCATTCCCAATTAACTGAGCTGCCAGACAAAACTAAATAATGTTCAAATTGCTTAACTCAATCAGCTGGATTTAAAAGTTTTTTTTTGTTTGGCACCATAGACTTTGTAATATTGTGGTGTGTGGTGAATTGTGAAAGGGCACAAACAACTCCTTAGAATACAGTATAAAGACCTCGAAGCATGCTGAGGCTTCTGTAGGTTTGATCATAAGCCTTATAATCAAGTAACAGTATTCTGATCCAGCTCTATGCTATTTACCCTGTAGGAGTTTTGATAACAGCACGCCCCCCAGATGGGGTGATGTCTCCAGTCAGCATCTTAAATGTTGTGCTTTTCCCAGCACCATTTACTCCCAGGAGCCCGAAGCACTAAGAGTGGAGGGAAGAAAAAAAGTAATCATTATCTGTAAGCGATATCACAACTAAGAACATTAACATTTCATCCTGGTTTTGTTTTTTTTCCCCACTCATGCACTAGTTTTGTGGAGAACACACATGTGGGTGTGTACATTTCAAAATCACCTAGTGACATGGGAATGCATATTTTCATACACATGCACACTCCTCTGTCTCTAAGGCGCATACTCTAATACTCCGTGGCTGTGTCTAGACTGCACCCCTTTCACGGAGAAAGGATGCAGATTAGACACAGCGCAATTGCAAATGAAGCGGGGATTTAAATCTCTCCCGCTTCATTTGCATGAACATGGTTTTTATCCCTGATTTTAAGAGGAATAAGGGATCTTTCGGAAAAGGCTTTATTTTCCGAAAGATCCCCGTCTAGACTGGTGCTTTTTGCCGGCAAAGCCCCGAGCCGGAAAAAAGCGGCAGCCATGTTCATGCAAATGAAGCGGGGGGGAGATTTAAATACCCGCTTCATTTGCAATTGCGCTGTGTCTAATCTGCATCCCTTTTCCGCAAAAAGGATGCAGTCTAGACACAGCCCGTGTGTGTCTGCGTGTACACCCTTACACATCCACCCACCCAGTACCTCTGAATTCATTTTAAAAAAGAATTCAGACATAAAACACAATGTAATAAAAATATTTTTTGATTACTGTTGATAAAGTTTTCAGAAATTTCCTAAATCCCACTTTGCAACATCTCACCTCTTTTCCCACAGTGTTGTGGGCGGTCTTGAAATACAATTTTTTCACTGACATCACTGCAGAATGAAGATTTAAATCTGCTTTATCCACCCTTCAGAATGCATGTGTACTGAAACATTGCACATCTTTATAATTCCTTGCCATGTCTCAGGCTGTGTCTAGACTACACAGTTCTTCTGGAAAAAGATACACAAATTGCAAACCACAATTTGCATATCTTTTTTCACTTCTTTTTTCAAAAGAGGCTTTTCTGACATTTGGTCCATCTACACTGGGCCAAATAAGGGGAAAAAACCCTTTTTTGGAACATCCCTTCTTCCTTAGAGAGCAAGGTTTACAGGGATGCCGAAAAAACGCATCTGCTCTTCTGAATTTTTTTTGGGAAGAGCAGATTTTTCCTTGGACATAGCAGAGATTTCTCAGGAGAACTCTGGTGTCCCAGAAAAAAATCCACAGTCTAGACATACCCTCAGTTACCACATCAGAAAAGGGCTGCATTGGGAATGAGGCTACCAGGGCAGGCATAAGGTTGTTTGATGAAACAACTATATTATTCTCTAATGATCAAATGTGCTCACCTTCCTATCAAACAACTAGAACCCAAAACTCAGATGTTGCTCTTTGCACCACATTGAGTACATTAACAGCCACCTCAGGGGGCAAGGATGATCATGAAGGGATCAGCTATGAGCTGTTCAATTTGCCACTCTCCCCACCCAAAATATATCAACTTGCCTGGAATTTGGAGGGAGGTGCACAGGTTGTAGGACAGTGTCTTAAAGAGGCGCTAGAAGTTAGGTTGTATGCACATTCGACTACGTATCTGCAGCTGATGTGACAGTAATGAGATAATTTAATTTTTACAAGCACTGAGGCCTTTCATGTTGTTCCTTAGCATGTGGTACACTAACAGGTCAATATTGTGGTTGGCAGTGTTTGAAATGTGCTAACCAAGTGTGCCCCAAACCCAGCACTGCACAGTATGTGCTAATAGCAGGGTAGAACCTTCTGCACATCCATGTCATTGAGATAAGCACTGCAACATGTATCCATGCTACAACAAGGCTTGCATTCTAGTGGTGTATGTTATTTTAATTACACTATTTATACTTTTATCTATGTTTTAATTAAAAGTCTGATATGTAGGCTTACATTAGCAATAATGAGTTTTGTGTTTGCCATTTTTCATAGCAGTTGATCACTGAAACCCACAGTGTCATGCACTTGTGTCTCACCTCCTCCAACTGGTTATGAGGAACCAGGATATTCCCTCCCTTCCTTGTCAGCATTTATGGAATAAAGGCAATAATTCCTCACATGCATTTTTAGAAGTTAAACCTCCACGTGCATCTTAAAACTGGAAAAACTAATTAACATTTCTCTGACATCTTAGGGTCCACTGTTTAAAGATTCAGATTTAGGTTTGCATTCATTAACATATACTGGGACTGTTTCCACAGGCTGAAATCCTTTTTGGTTTTAAACCCTTTCCTAACCAGAGCCATCCCTAACCATATGCAAAATATGCAGTTATGTAGGGAACCCGTAAATTTGGGCATCACTGGGTCTCAATGCTTCCTAATACTTCTTCTTACCCCTGTTCTGTGGCTCTGCTTCCTCTGAAGAGAATCTAGTTAACTTAAAAGTGAAAAAGCCAGTGAGACCTATTAGGAGAAGCTTTGAAAGAGCCATTCAAGTGATAATCAAGCCATTTAACAGGCACTTGCCAATCCCTGTCAGCTTCTGAGTTTACCAGTTCTGCCTACTTGTTTTTCCCTTTGATATTTTCATATCTTCTGCTCCTTGTTTCCCGCCCCCTTCCTTTTTTTCCTTCTCCCCTCTCCCCCATTTATTCTGGGTCTGCACATCCTAAATTCATAACTCTGGTCATCTGAAGAAGTGGGCTGTGCCCACAAAAGCTCATGATACCATCTACATGTTTTGTTAGTCTATAAAGTGCTACCAGATCATTTGTTGAATTTACTGTGTTAGTATTCAGGACCTTAGTTTACAATTTGTTTTAAAAATATTTCATTGGCGTGCTGCTGAAAATTATAAAAATCACATCGCCAAAAAATCATCTCCCCCTTCTCCTTGGCTGCCATAGGGGCACCAGTTTAATAACACTGCATAGGGCCTCATAAATCTTAAGGGCAATCCTGTTTGTAACTCAGACAAAACTCAATGATAATTCAGAGTTTAGTTTACGGTCTGTGAATTGTTAACAAGATATGCAGTGTAGTTTTTGCATAAACAATACTTCCAAATAAGAACTGACTGTAAATCTATGTTGCTTTTTATCTTTTAGGTTACTCTAATCCATACAACATCTCCATAAAAAACAAGCCAAAAAATAGTGCTCTCTGATGCAATGTACACACATATACACAAAAGAAACGTACACCAGAAAGTAATATATCAATCACCAACAATTGCTTCTAAAATGTTAACACTCCGTGGCAGTACTTTCAATTCTGCTCAACAATATCGATTTCTCAGAAATTACTGCTATTGGAAGGCATCTGCTAGCAACCAGAGAGCTTTGATTTCAGACTCTCTCAACATGCCAGAACAATTGCCCATGATTACAAAATTGTGTGGGTTTTTATTCTTTTTTTCTGAAGAGAAATGAAAAGCAAAGCAATAGAATCTTTTACCTCTCCCCTTGGTATCCCCAAGCTAATGTCTTTTACAGCGGTTTTTTTCTTGCTGAAACCTCGATAACATTTCCTGAGATTGTACAATAGGAGGATATCATTTTGAGTTTTTCCACCAAAGAGCCTCTTTTGCTCCACTTCTACATCCTCATCCTCAGAAGGACTGACTGGGCTGCTGATGGAACAATGAGTCCTGAGAAGAAAAGATGGCAAATTTTACAGTGTCATTTAGTGGATCACTAAAAAGAGCACTTCTGTGCATATTAGAGATGGCAGGGAAACAACTTTTAGTTCTACAAATATTCCTGACATTTCAGGGGAAAAAATCAACCCAAATCAGAACAAAAAAGATCCCAAACTCATAAATGTTAATGGAACCAAAATATAGTTTGTTTTGGAGCCTGGGCTCCATTTGTTAACACATGCAGCATTTGAATTTTCACAGGCTGACCAATTGATAAAAATTGTTTCTTTAGTATTTTTCCAGCAAGTTCCAAAGCTTTTGCTACATTAAAGTTCATCCATTCAAATCTCAACGGGATCCAATGCTTCACAGCAACCCCTACACATTTGCTCTGCAATTTTCATTCATTCTGGCAAACATGGTCTGTATTTCATTTTTTTATGGAAGGAAATAACATATTTCTTAGGGGAAATCGGCGAACTGAAGTTAGACTGAAATGCCATTTGAGCATGGAGAGAAGTCTGCACAGAGTGAAATGCACCTAGGAATGTTTTTAAGATACAAAATAAAATTACTTTAAAGTATGAGTCCACAATGCAACTTTTTTGATGAATACTCGCCTCATTCTTTTATAACATAGATATACACAACCAATGGAAAAACAGGGATAAGAGACATAAGCAAAACAGGCAGGTACATAGGTAACCCACAGAATAGAAACACTTTGTCTGTTCTATTAAAATAATTAAAAACTAAAGCCTGCCATGACATTGGCCTGGCCATGAGAAAGATTCTGCTGGAGAAGCTGGAAATATCAGGTGGCTTTTAGAAACTTTTCAAGGGACTCTTATTTAACACACACTTTGCCTGCCTGGTTCTGGGATCCTCACAAATAAGGAAAGCGGAATGCTAAACTATTGTATAGCCCAGATACCCCCCTGTTGAGTAAAAGCAGTTGAAGATGCACAAAATGTGAGTATAAAGTGCATACTCCCTCTCTGGTCCAAAATGGCAGCACAAGATGAAGGCTAAAGACCACAGAGATGACAGCCTCTAACCTTGGCATGTCCTAGCCTCTTGTCTCTCCATATATAGCAGTGTGTCAAGTCTAGTAGACTGCCATGGGCTCAGTGCCTACTACAATTCTCTCTAATTTCACAGAGCTAAGTCACAAAATGGGAAATAATGCTGCCTAAGCCATCAGTAATTCTACACAAATCTACTGTGTGCAGGTGGTTTTGAAGCATATAAGTACCCTTTGTCATCTCTATCCTCATGCTCTGTCCTATCATTTTTCCCATGCAAAAACAGGTCTAGAGCAAGCCTCTGCAGAGTAGACAGGTTCAGGGGCAGCAGGATCAAACTTCAGAAGCAGAGATTAGTAGAATTCATCATATTACAAGACGGACCATACTTAGGGCAGGACGCAGTTATTACTGATAAAATGTTTCACAATAAAGACAAGCTATCAGAAGCATTTTAAAAGGACAAGGAGAAGACTGCTTGTTTCCAACATGATCTTTCAGTACATTGGTTCATGGGAAAAGGAGGAGGAGTGGACATCAGAGACTGGTCATTTGTTACCAACACAGCTTTCCTGGAAATTCTGCCTCCTGGAGTCAAGCAATTAATGTTAAATAGAGAAAATCTAAAATATTATAATAATGGCAAAATTCCTTCTGTAGATGCTGCAACAGAATTGCTATTAGAGCTAAGGAACTTCATGGAAAACTGCTCATGGTTTATAAGTTAATCAAATAACTGAACACATTCTTCCATCTGGTTTATTTGAGTAACTTTTGAAATTCTCTTTCCCAGCTTAGGAGGCTAATAAAGATACAGAAATAGAAACCATAATGCATGTGCTCATTAGAGCCAAACAGACTAATCATCAGATAGTCTATCTTCTTGTTTTCAGAAGGACTTAATCTTCTTCTGCCTTTGGGAAATCAGTCAGTGTCCATGAAAGCAGAGTATAAATAATACACACTACATACCTGGTTTTCTGGAACAGATCCCAGTGTAGCAGAAATCTCAGGAGGAGAATAACTGTGCCCTGCAAGGCCATTGCCACAAAGATCCAACCCAGGAAATTCATCTCAAAAGGACTCACATAAGAGTCAATTCCAAAGCTGCTTGTCAGGTCAAACTTGATCTGATTGTAGGAAAGCTCTAGTAAACCCTGACCCAAGCAGAATTGTGGGAAAACAATGAAAGCCCATTTGAGGATGTTGTAGATATTCTGAAAACTCTGCAAAAGAAAGGAACTGGGTGAGGTTTGGCAAAAACAAGGAGGAGAAAATGTTAAATCTCTTAGCAATTGAAAATTAAGCTAAGTCTAAGCAGAATTAGTGGAGTCTATTCTTGTTTACAGAACTGAAAGATAAGAAGCAGGTCCTCAATCATTTCACAATTTTGAAAACTTAAGTGCATATGCAATTGTAGTTCACAATTTATTTTGGATAGAGATTTCCTGCTCTAAGTTTGTGTGGTGCCTAGTTTATGGGTTTGGGTTCACCTGGCCCCACCACCAAGATTCCCCAGCCAGAGCTCCCGGGTCACTGTCAGGTCCTGCTGACACCGGGGGTTTGCCATAATACAAATAGCAATTGTTTACACTCTGTACAGAAACTTTTTAGGGAACTAATTTTGTCCAGAATATTATATATAAACAAAATGTGCCTAGTTTTTCTGGATAAGGTACTATGACAAGAATATGCTTAGGAGCAGTACCATACCAGATATAGTGCTTCTGCAATACATTATGTACATTTTGCAAAATAGAAGTACAAAAGAATGATCACAGTCAGTTTACTCACAAGTCCTTGCAGTTTTAAGAGTTGAGTACCAGAAAAACTGAGCCACAACAATAATCCAAATTCTGCTTCAAATGTGAGCCCTCAAACCTCAACCAAAATTTAATCCAGAACTGTACTGAAACATCACTTCCTCAATGTTGCGTATTTATACATATCTTGAAACATTAAGGCACTTCCATCTCCTTGTCTTAATTCACATGCATAATTCCCATTGAGATTAACACTAATGGGTGTTACACATGCGCACTGAGGGTACGCACACTAAACCACTTGTTTAAAGGAGATATACCACTTACGTCGATACAGGTTGGACCTCACTGGTCCAGCACCCTTGGGACCAGAACCGTCCTGGACTGAGTTTGCTGAACCAGGGAAGATCAATGCTCCCTTGCTGACTGCCCCACTGCCAGTTCCTCTACCTGGGGCTCTTAAGGCTGAGGCTCCCTGCCCCGCTGCTGCTCTTCTAACGCTGGCCTGGCTGAGGCTCCCTTTCATTGCCCCTGCTGCTGCTGGGGGACAGGACTTACAGGCTGCCACCTAGCCCCACCGCCAGGATTCCCCAGCTGAAGCTCCTGGGTCACTGCCTGGTCCTGCTGCCACCGGGGGTTTCCTGGTCAGGACTGCCCAGCCATGCTATGGGGTTCCCAGGGTTCTCTGGCCAGGGCCACCTGGTTGCTGTTGGCCCCACTACCAAGGACTCTCCAGCGACCTGACCACACTGATGCTGCGGATCCCCTGCCTAGATGCTGCTGGCCCAGCTGGGACTCCACAGATCCTACATTCTCCCAGCTGGCTTGTGCTCCTGGAGCTCTTTTGTCCAGCAACATCCATCACCTTGCTGGACCACAGATGTTGCCAGATCAAAGAGTCCTGAGTTTGAGGGGTTCAACCTGTAGCATTCAAACAAAATTTGCAATGCACATTTAGAGAGGATCTGAATTGCTCTCATTATGTGCAAATTATGAATTAAATATCTAGAAAATATTACAATTTCAATTACAGTTGTTTTTGCATTGTTAGAATTCTTTTTTTTTTTAATTTAAAGCCAAGCCAAATGGCCAATGGGCTTATAAAATGTTGTGGTGTGCAATAGCCTATAACAATTCAGGATAAAGAAGTGAACTATTTCATTACAATTTAAACTGCAAGTATTTGGCATTGGAAAACACATTCCTATACGCATTGCTTATGGTAAGTGGCGCTCAGAGTTCATACTGACCTGTGCTTTGGAGATCACAGCTAACAAACGAGGCAAGAGAGTCACCAGCATGGTACAAAGGCCAAACACAAAGTTTAAGGAGATATACGTAATGAAAGCTATGTCTGAGCTTGAGAAGAATCTGGACATAAGATACATCCATGGTAAAGTTGCATATCTGAAACAGGTAGAAAAAAATAGTATTACATGATAAATGTTTGATTTACTCCAACAGCTGACTCATGAGCTCACTATCCTTTGTGTTACTGTAAAGAAATATGATTGCTACTCGTTGATTTTATGATTTATAATGCCTTTCCAAATCCTTCAGCCTTACTGGTGAAAATAGCTATCTGGCTCACCATACTTTCCTGTATTTCAATACATATCGACTATGTGACAATCAGTAATAACTCATTCATTTTTGTTTATTAATCTCACTTCTTTTCTTCCATAGCTCATCAACTTGATTTCTAAACAACTGTAAAACCAAGCCATTTTCTACCCTTCATGTAAAATGAGATACAGTACAAATAAATTCATTTAACTGTAAACTTTGGTCACACAACTGTCACATATTCTTGTAAGTTTCACCACAGAAATATAGCCTGCTGTAATTGGAACTTAGAGCAGTGGAAATGATGCTCAAGTTATAGCTTATTTCTGACACAGAAAGCATGTTAGCACTCTGAATTATCTATGATGGACAAATATTTAGCACAGTGGTTACCATTAAAACAGAAACATTAACCTTCTGTTCCCATATAACAGTATCTGAGATACGGAAGCATATCTCTGACTGCCAAAATGTGGGTAATATTTAGGTAACTAAAGGAACAATGAGCAGAAAAATGATTGCCTACTCAGACTTTCTGGTGCCCAAAAGAGCAAAAATATCAGCTTCTTGACAAAAATGTGATGCATTCCAGTATGTTGCCCATAAGTTGCATTCCAGGATGTTGCCCATACTCCAGGGCAGTCACTTTAATATGAACACTGTGTAAAGAACAGTATATTGGACTGAAATATTCAAAACAGGATATGGACACATTGCAAACTTTAATGAATTAAACCTTACAATGCCTTCTGTTAAATTAATGGTGTTGTTATCCTTAATTTACAGGCACAGAGAAGTTAAGTGACTTGCTAAAGTTCTCTAAGAAAGTTCATGGCAAAGTTTGGACTAAAATGCTGATTTCGAAGTTTCCAGTTCCAAACCTTTATCATTTTGGATACTTAATACAATTCAGAGTAGTGATTTCAGCATATAGGGGAAGAAAGATGGTGTTCAGTGGCTTAAGTAGAGTTACATCAGTACAAATAAAATCAAAATTTAACCTACAGGTGTTTTACCAAACTAAGAGTGAAGTCAAGATATAAAACTTTAGCTCTAAAATTGTATGGAGTTCTGGTAGATCATATAAAGTGCACATCAGTCTCAGAATCTATTTTACATCCTTCTCTTCCTGCAAAAGAGAGTTTAAAGAATCCCAAATATCATGGGATTCTTTGAATTGAGGACAGACCATTTTGGACAGATGCTCATGGAAGTTAGAGCCATACAAAATTTTTGCTACTAGCCAGGAAAAGAAAATAAGAACAAAGAAGCTTAGTCATGAATTCTGAATATTTTCAAAATGTTAGTATCCCAGTCTGAATTTTAATTCACAAGGATGATGTTTTTTTTTAAGCTGAGTGCTTTCAGTAATGTTACTCTTCTGTCACATAACTGGGTATTTAAGTATTTTTGTCTATATTTTAGGTTGCACAAAGCCTGACAAAATGTGTTTTTAAGATCTCAAATTTAAAAACTTTTTTACTGAAAAATTTAAAGAGAATATTCCTAGAAACAAAAATACCTAAAACATTTATGGCAGGAGGGGCAGGAGGAAATGGTCACAAAAATACTTTACTGAATTAATTATATGTTTGGAAGCAGGAAGGCGTGAAATGTAAAGAAGGCCTAATACAAACACAGGCATTTGTATGTCACACATCATTTCTTGCAGTTTATTCATCGTTTGATTGGTACAGTACTTTTTAAGATTCCGTAATACAGGGATTAATTCTGCCCCACTGAAGTCAATGGAAGTTACATCACTGACTTCCTCTAGAGCTGGATTGGACCCACACAATACAAGAAGGTTTATCCTTATTGATTTGAACACCATTATAAGCCAGCCACAGCACTGCTTTTGCAACTACTCAAGCTCTCTAATTAATAGTTGCATATTCTCAAGTAACCTCAACCATAACTTGTATAACATAGCACTAGTATCTCGTAACAGCATACCACGCAGCATAGGCCATATCCAAAACCCACTGAACTCAATAGAAGTCATTCCACAAGTGTCAATGGACATTAAATCAGGCTTGGATACTTGCTTCTGGTCCATTGGGATGAGGAGAGAAGTTAGGATATATGTAGCTCTCCATTCACATTTTATAGTTAACAGCAAGAATAAAAAATAATTCAATATTTATACAGATTGTAAGACACTATATTAGGTAAGAAACATTTAAAAGATATACATATCCTGTGCACAAACTAATCCTTAACTGCTTGGAGTCAGGAAAAAACTCTCTCTATGGGCTGCTTATTCCATAATTCTTCATCTTACACTTTCCTCTCAATCACCCTGCTTGAAACAGGATATAGAAGTAAATAAACCATTGTTCTGATCCAATATGGAGATTCCTATATACTTCTTATAAAGCAAATACCATAACATCTATTAATTAAAATGAGTATTTCACTTCCAAATTAGCTGAAGCAGGCTCATGCAAGTGCGCTCCTGTCTCAATGTGTGTTAGAGGTATATCCTCAACCAGTCTGGAGCTCAGACTTGGCCAACTTGCTCACATCAATAAATATAATAAAAGAGTTTCAGCTTCTGTAACCAAGCCACTGAAATTCAAGCTATTTTTGGCACCTAGATGAGTCCTTCAGTGAGAACACCACAAAATCAGTTTCTAATAGTAAAAGATTGTTGTACAGCTTGAGTGTGTTTTTGAGACATATTTAGTACTTCTCTCATTATGAGTGAGCAAATCTCCCTTCCCTTTTCCCTATGGTGCATTCAGCCTCATGCTGCAACTTGTTCTCTCATTATCTATTGCTGCCTCGTAATCGTTTGCAAAGACAGAAAATCATGCACCCAGCAGCAGGTGCAAACCAAGCCTAAAGATTTCTATTTGTAAGAAACAAGTCATAATTCTAGAGCAGAATCCCCAATCACATACCCAAAGAGTATCAGCAGGAGAGCTGTGGCTGCCAAGTTTTCTCGGAAAGTGAAGGCTGATAACTGGAAGGCAGTAATAACACTGATACACAAGCCGACTGGAATCAGGTAAAATAGCTAAAAAGAGAAGAAAAACAGGAACATTGCAGGTGAGCATCTCAGAGTGGTCTTATTCAATGAACGTGGAAGTATCATTGGAATTAGTAGCAACTCTATTTTACATAGCACACTAGAAATATGTAGGTCATGGTATTCTGCGACCTGGTACTCAGTAGTTCTGCAACTGGGCAGCTGGAGTATTGTCCTGCTAAAAAACCCTGAGAAAATACCATCCAAACATACACATTTACCTTTGTTCCAACCCTAGCTACCATGACTGGATGTCAATTTAAGAAACTAGCTCCTGCCCACGATAGATCCATGTGGGACTGCTGCTCCAATGCCCCAAATGACACTGGATGCATTCTAATATGGGAAGAGGCAGCAACCCACAACTGCCGACCGTTTCTTTGAACACTCCAGCAACCATAGCAGACCACTGAACGTGTTAGCATGACTAATAAATAAGAACATATGCAAATGAAGCATCACCTAACAGCTTTAATAGATGCTGACACTGTTTGCATTTACACACAGCAGTAACATATGCACTAGACCATTAGGAATCTAACCTTCCCTATCTTCCATTAACATAACAGTTTGTACAGGGAATGAGAGTGGTCCAAAGGATCAGGCAGAGGACAGGGAGTTAGGATACAGGCAGTCCCCGGGTTACGTACAAGATAGGGACTGTAGATTTGTTCTTAAGTTGAATTTGTATGTAAGTCGGAACTGGTACATATTGTAGGGGAAACTCTAGCCAAACATTTCTCCAGAGCTCAGTTTTATTCTCCCACACCTCACTTCCCTCAGTTCTTTATTCTCAAGCTGAGGTGTCTGCTGAGAAAAGCCACTCCGCGTCTCCCTGGTCTGCTGGAGGGGTGGGGGGGGGCGGGGGGGGGGGCGCTAGCTTCGCATCTCCCTGGTCTGATGGGGGGAAGCAGCTAGTGCGGGGTTGCCTCACCCCGTTTGTAAGTAGGGATCCGATGCAAGTCGGATCCATGTAACCCGGGGACTGCCTGTACTTGGATTCTTCTCCCAGTTCTACCAATGATCTGATATGTGATCTTGGTAAGTCACTTCAGCTCTCTGGGCTTCTGCTCATTGCCCCATGATTTGTCTCCTGTGTCAATTTAAAATGTAAGCTCTTTGAGGCAAGAACTGCCTCATACTCTAAGGACAGAAACAACCGTCATAATCATCTAGTCTGACCTTCTGCATGTGGCAAGTCACAGAACCTCACCCACTGCTTCTGAAATAGGTCTCTACACTCTGGCTGAGTTACTAAGGCCCTCAAATCATGATTTAAAGACTTCAAGTTACAAAGAATCCACCATTTACTCTAGTTTAAACAAACAAGTGACCTGTGCCCCCATGCTGCAGAGAAAGATGACAAGCTTTCATGATCTCTGCCAATCCCAGCTATGGTGATCAGTTGTACCTTGAATATGTTGGCAAGACTCATCAACCAGATTACTGGCAAAGAATTCTCTGTAATACCTCAGAGCCCTTCCCACCTAATGCCCCATCTATAGCCATTAGGGATTTGTGCTATTAGCAGTCACATATGTAGACAGGGTCATCATACCATCTCCACCATAAATTTATCAAGCTCAGTCTTCAAACCATTTTGATTTTTTTTGATTCACTACTCCCCTTAAAATGCTGTTCTACCACTTCTCTCCTCTGATGGTCAGAAACCTCTATCTAATTTTAAGCTTAAACTTGTTGATGGGTAGTTTATATTAATTTGTTCCTGTGCCAACATGGGTCCTTAGCTTAATAACTCCTTCCCTGGTATTTATACCTCCCATATATTTATAGAGAGCAATTGTATCTCCTTTTACCCTTCAATCAAATGGGGAAAACAAGCCAAGATCCTTGAGTCCCCTCGTGTAGAGTAGCTTCTCCATTCCTCTGATCATCCTAATAGCCCTTCTCTGCACTTGCTCCAGTTTGAATTAAACTTTCTAAAACATGGAAGACCAGAATTGCACTCTTTCCTGTCTGTAGTGGAAATACCTTATCTGGTACATCCTAGCATCACATTAGTCTTTTTCATGGCTATGCCACCCATGCGGTGATCAACCAACACACGCAGGTCTTTCTCCTCCTGTGTCATTTTCAACTGAGAAGTCCCCAGCTTATCAAAGAAACTCTTGTTGTTAGTACCAAGTGTATGACCTTGCACTTTTTATTATCACATTTCATCCCATTTCTGTTACAGTTTGCAAAATCATTCTGATCATCTTGTATGATATTTCGGTGCTCCTCTGTACTGACTCTACCTTCCTGCTTCATATCATTCACAAATTTTGCTAGTCTATAATTTTAAAAACAATGAACAGCCCCATGGCACCTTAGAGACTAATATATTATATCATGAGCTTCTCTGGGTAAAACCTACTTCATCGTTTTTTATGAAAAGATCATTAAAAATTACCCCCAAGATCAATCCTTAAGAAACTCCACCAGTAACCTCCCTCCAGCATGACAATTCATCTTGTAGTATAACCTGCTGTCATCTCCCCTTCAACCAAATTCCTTGGCCTTTCAATTCTAATATTAATCAATATGAAACCAATTTACAGGGCACTGACTGGTTAGTTGCCAACTAATTTAACACAATGGACACAGTCATTTTCTAAGATATTAGAGGACAGTGGAGCCATATGCGAGGAAGTGGAAGTGTTATTTTCATCCTGTTTGCACAACACATTATTCAAGCTGCTGATCAATTTTTAATCCCTGCGAAATGACCACATACATTGTTTATGTTGGCATTAGGGCTGGTGGACTATATTAGTAAGTTTGGGCGACTGTATCCATTAATACTACTGTACCTGTTTTCAGTTGCTCATAACTTTCAGAAACTTTCACCTGTTAGTCTGCAAATTTCCCAGACTGGTAACTGCCCAAAAGCAAATTAAGGAGAAACACAAACACACATACATACAACGAACCATTATAAACAGTTTCATGCAACATGCTCCACAAATACAATTTTCGGCCATATTTTCCACTAGCGAATTCCATAACATTCATTAAATGTATGTGGTGATTTTTGAGGTCAGTATCCAAACATCAGGAATGGTCAATGTTAAGGTTGCACATGCAATCTTAATTTGGCCCTCTTTTTGTACATGGGAAAACTTAAAAAACAACATGTTACAGATTAACTTGGCTACACCTTTGAAGTTTTTGTATATGATTTATGATGCTCTTAAAAAGCCTAAGAGGTGTTTGCATTTGACTTTCCATATATTCCTGCACATAAAATCTTCAGCTTACCTGAAGTATGCTTAGCTTTTAAGCATTGCCTATTCTTTCCCATCTTAGGATACATGCAGAATATGTGATAATATTTTAAAAGCAACAGACTGGAAAAACTAACAAGAAGAGGACTTTGCTGAATAATCAAGCATATAGAGAAGCCATGCCCTCACTAGAAGGGAATAAGCTCTCAATCAAGCACTAAGAAACAAAAACAAAGGGAACACAGAAATGTACTGGCTAAATAAGTGGCTTTTTGTGTAACTGTGCTTGTATTTTAAGTCTGTTCAAGTGTGAAAGTCCCATTCTAGAACACAGCTGGGTGAAGTTCTAGTGTTTCAGGTTCAGAATAGTTTGAATTAGAATAACAAATGTTCGAAAAATCTGTGTCCCAAGAATAGCCTAGGCTATGTCTAGACTGCAAGCCTCTTTCTAGGCTTTTTCGAAAGTATCTTTCGAAAAAGAGCGTCTAGACTGCAAGCAGTACTTTTGAAAAAGCAAGCCGCTTTTTCGAAAGAAAGCAGCAAGTGAGTCTGGATGCTCTCTTTCTAAAAAGCCCTGTTGGCATTCAAGAACGCCTTTTTTCGAAAGAGCACTTTCGAAAAAAGGCCTTCTTCCTCGTGAAATGAGGTTTACCGCCGTCGAAAGAAAAGCCGCGTTCTTTCGATTTAATTTCGAAAGAACGCGGCTGCAGTCTAGACGCAGGTGATGTTTTTTCGAAAAAAGTCTACTTTTTTCGAAAAAAAACCCTGAGTCTGGACACAGCCCTAGTGTGCTTAGTGGTTTCAATTGACCTGTGCCAGACCTGGATTGCATTATGAGTCCTTCTTTCCCTGAAGCAGCAAGGGTAAAGAGTACTGCAGAAGTGTGCTCCACCTTTGTCTCACAGACTGGTTGGAGGGTTTTGAGGTGGAGCTCCTAGATAATCAAACTGCAGAAATTGGTTCCAGAGGCAGTAGAACACAGTCTTAAGCCAGAAAACATCTCCTTCGGGGGAAAAAAACCTTACTAAAATTTAAAAAACAGATTATGGTTGGACTGCTATAGTACAGACTTCCCTCATACAGCAACATCTGTGATCTGGAATCCCCATGGGTGCTTCTGAGATGCAGGGCTCATGGAAAAACCAGATGCCTTGTGCTCTGCAGCTCCTTCCCTGCCATTTCAGAGCTTAAGGAGTACACAAATAGCTCTTTTGTGGCATTCAAGCTCAGGGAGGAGAGGGGATGGGGCACTCAGGGATGAGGCAAGATGGCTGTGGAGCTTCATGTCTGGGGGCCAGGAGAGCAGCACCAAAGATGGCAGCAGGGGGCCAGGAACAAAGACCAGCGGCCATGGTGTTTGTTTCTCTCCCACAGGACTGCACTCTTGGCCCCTGACTGTGGGGTTCTGCAGTTACCCTGCCTCTTCTCCCCAAATCACCCCACCACCATAGTCTCTATTCCGTCAATGCCACCCCCTCTGTTGCCACCGGAGTGGAGTCCTTCAGCCAGCGATAAGATAGGGGCCAACATTGACCTCTGGGACCATTCAGGCCCAAGAGTGCTGAACCAGCACGGAACAACCTGTACCTATATATACAGCCCATTTTACTGAGCTCTTCGGGGAGGAGGTAATTCTTCAGCATACTATGGAGAAGAGAGCTCTACTTAGGCAAATTGGTCAATACTGCAAAAGCTATTTGTGGATGGATTACGGAATCCATGATTATGTGGATCCATGGGCCACTCATACACCTGGGACACAAAATGTCAGTGACTGTGAATAGGTTGCATAGCGTCCTGGTTGCAAGCAGGGGTGAGGGAATGGATTTCACCCTTCCAGATTAACTTCCTGCACAAATACTACTCTCTCACACTTTATGAGTGGAATTCTGTGAATTCCTATCACAGTGATGATTTAAGTACATGGGTTAAATCCTACATTCCTACTTGTTCATGTGTCTTTGCACTTGGTAAATAAGGAACTGATTGAGAGAGATTTAGAAAACAATAACGTCCTTGCTATTTTCAAAGGATAGAGAGATTTCTGTATTTTTCTGTGCACTGACTATAGATAAAGAATGTTAGTTTACAGGTGACTGAATTAATATTTGTAATAATTATATTAAATCTAATCTTGCTGAATGAACACTCAAATGTTTAGTGGAACTGTGTTTATAAGATAGAGATTTTACTTGTGTATCTATATCTGAGTTAGAAGGGTCATTGCATATGATCCCATATATTCCATTATCTGCTTTATATATCACCCCTAAGGAAAGCGCAGTTTACTAATCAACTTTGAAAAACACAGACAACACAATACCTGCCCTTTGGTGTTTTATCTTTGTGTGGAAAAGCATGGATGGATATAATTCAGTAGATATATACAGAGTAGGTGTCTTAACATGTACCGATCAAACAGGATTGCTGCCATAAAATATCACAATATTAAAATGTATTTTTTTGTGAAC
Organism: Pelodiscus sinensis; assembly: GCF_052426305.1. NCBI lineage: Eukaryota > Metazoa > Chordata > Testudines > Trionychidae > Pelodiscus > Pelodiscus sinensis. The sequence goes on from NC_143053.1 coordinate 160,315,539, forward strand.
AAAAACTCCTCCATTAGTTAGAGCCTACTCAAAACAACCCCTTCAGAAATATACCTGCAGCCATGCAGAGAGATATGTTGTTTTATACAGTACATACCATATCATACAGGAAGTTAGCAAGCCAGTAGGTCTTGTAGCCAAGTCCAGAGATATGCTGCAGCCGCTTTGTACCGGATACCCTGTCTTTCACTACTGAGCTACCAATGGATGCCGTAAGAATAGAGAGCCCCAACATGATACACAGTGCAACTCCACACTGGCGAACATTCTCCATTCTGGGGTTCAAAACAAAATGGATCCTTTAAAATTAAGTTAGACAAATGTTTTCAAGTCCCACTTATTACCAAAACAATTGCTACTTACCTTGATAAATATGAGATTAGTAGTATCATGTACATAGAGGCACATCCACAATACAAATATAGACATAGAGAGGTTAGTATCCATTAGGGTGCATCTACGCTGCATCATTATGTTGAGGTAACTAACGTTATTTCAAAATAACAATGATAGCATTTACGCAGCCATTCCATTAGTTTAAAATAATTTTGAAATTACAGACGGCTTATTCCAAAATCTGTAAACTTCATTCTATGTGGAATAATGCCTATTCTGAAACATCTATTTTGAAATAAGGCGTGTGTAGATGCTTGCACTACTGCTATTTCGAAATAGCCCCTCACCAAAGCCATTCTAAGTTATTCCTCCCCAGTGCCTACAGGGGCTCTAATCTACATTAGAGAAGCCTGCTTAGGACTAATTTCAAGGCTTCCCTGTAGTGTAGACATGCTATTATGAAATAAGCTATTTCGGAATAGCTTATTTCAAAATAAACATGCAGTGTAGATGTACCCTTAGTAAATATTAACCATATAAGTTATTTTCTTTCAGTAGAAGTGATTCATTTATATCTTAACTATTTTTCAGAATCTTTAAGATATTAGCAAAGAGAATGCTGAATTCTAATGCCCAAATACAGCCCCTTGACCAATATCTAACCCTATTCAGGAATTCGGTGCATTAGACTACTGTACATCTAATAATCCATGTAATTTCTTCAGCAGTAAAACTTCAGAGAGTCTGAGAAACAATCCCCTTAACATATATACATACATAAGCATATATAAACCTGAAAAACTGAAAAGGGATGATTGTTGGAGCACATTTTTCCTTTAGAGCAGGGCTACTCAACATGTGGCCTGCGGGACACATGAGGTTCGCGGCCTGTTTGTTTGCAGCCCGTGAGTGGGAGCTAAAACAAAAAAGTAGTCAATATAATGGTCTCCCATTGATAGGCATTTTAGCAGTTAAATTCCTGGACTGTCATTGCTCATTAAAAGTGATTTCCAGTGTTGGGTGGGAATCAGGTAAATATTGCATTTTATTAATATCAGCAGAACTGACTTAAATGGGGCCTGTGTGTTGTATAGTCTTGCCTTAATCTTTGTATTCATGCCCCTCAGTGTGAATGAAGCTATTTGCATATATCTGCATATATATTCAGCCACAGTTAAGTTGCTGCCCTCGGCATGTGTTGTGAGTATCATTATGGACCCCGGGGCTTCCAAAGTTGAGTAGTCCTGCTTTAGAGAATCAACAGGGAAGAATTATTATGAGGAAGAAAGAATCACTGAAAGATACCTTGAAAAAGTGTTAGTCCTTTCAGTTGTAAAGAATTTTGCTTAGCTTATTTCATAATAGCTTATTTTAAAATTGGGAGTGTCTACACAGCACTTATTTCAAAATACAGCACTCTTCCTCAGACTTCCCTTACTCATACAATGAGGGTTACAGGAGTTGCAGTAAGAAGTCCTCCAGATTGATAATATTTCGACATTATTTCAAAATAATTGCCTGCTGTATAGATGCGGACTAAGTTATTTCAAAATAATGTTGCTGTGTATACATTTCCTCAGAGAACAGATACAAGATTAAGCAACTTATTTAAAAACACACATTTAAAAAGTTTGAATACTGAACATTTAGAGTGAACTCTTTGCAAGATTGTCCCTCTTTGTAGAGGATGAACATATTCATGAATAAACGAAATCATTTCAAATAATGGACATTTTTGAAAACGTTGTGTCCTGCTCTCAAACATTTTGTGAACAGGAAACAGATGAAGCGCCACAAAAAGCTATACATGATTTTTTTTCTTCCCAATTTAATCTATGCCCTATATATACTTGTACAATATACTGTCAGTGGAAATGCATAGCTAAATAGATTTGTGCATAGCCAAATTACTGCATATAGTACACATGCATTTTAATTGGCAACATTCATTTTTTGGCCATGGGGCTTTTCTTTCGAATTTACAGTTTACTTACATTTTGTCCTCATCTAGCAAGCCTCCTCTATACGGGTGGCTATAGAGTGAGATTCCTGTGAAGGGAAATGAAGAAAGTCCCGTGTCAATATTACAAGTTCTAGAATTAATAGACCCTTAAATGCTTATTAAAAATCATTGTCTTAAAATAAAAGAGACATTTATAAAGGTGTTCATGTTCCTCTGTGTTTTTCAAGTTCTAAATTTATTTCAGAACTTGTTTTGTGAAAAGAGTAGAGAGAGGGCAGGGTTTGTGACAGAGTTTATGTGAGACAGATGAAGAGAGAGCATCAGATACATATAGAAACTGATACAACAGGAAAAAGGAGAGGAAATGTAAGAAAGAATTATCCATTTTCAATAGTCTCACTTTTGCAGATATGCACTACTTGACATTTCGATGTGCCATTAACATGGTGTTAGCTCCACAGTTAAGTCTGTGAATTGATCATCTGCTGTGCAATCCTTAGCCAAACTGTTCTAGACAATGGGAACCGATGGCACTCAGGATTCAAATGTTGATTTCTTGCAGGATCAGGGATTAAGGCTACATATTGGCCCTTTGATTTCTGAATTCCAATTTTGGAAGGATTTATATTTTGCAAATATATTGTACATAGACCAATGTGGGATGACATTTACTTCCCTGCATGGGCTTGATCCTGCAAGGAATTTGAGTGACATTGTCAAGTTAGAGATTATCCTCTGTAGAAACACTACTGATCTCACAGGAATTACATATCGGGAGAAATGTAGGCCAGTATCCTACTGTAGGCAGTTTTCAGTGTTACACATTTTTTATTTTGCTCTTTTTGTTGGGGGGGGGGGGTATTTCCCTGAAACAAACGCACATTACATCTTGGAACAAATCCACATTCTGTTCAGTATGAGAATTTTAATATTTTCACTGAAAAATAAAACCCCCACCCTATCTACTGGGGGGAAAATGAAGTTTTGATCAAATTAGAAATTCTTGCAAAATACTTCTTTTTCACATTGGAATACACACACAAACTTAAAAAACTTAAACAACAACAATGGTCCTGTAGCATCTCAGAGACTAACCAACAAATATATAGATAGTATCATGAGCTTCCATGGCCACAACCCACTTCTTCAGATGACAAAGTTTTCATCTGAATAAGTGGGTAGTGCCCACGAAAGCTCATGATTCTATCTATATTTTTTGGTTAGTTTCTTAGGTACTACAGGGCCACTATTGTTTTTAACTGTGTGTGTGAGGGGGAGGGGTTTTAGTTACAGACCAAAATAGCTACCCATCTGAGACTTTTAAACATGTAAACAGAGTTTCACACAGCTATAACTGAAGCATATTTTAGGAATGGTCCTTAAAAATAATGCTTCCACATCAATTATTAATTGGACTTGCTGTCTTTAGATGTATGCCATAAGAAATCTGCTTCTCTGCCTTGCCAGGCAAGAATATGATTCCTTGGTGGCTGAATTTGAAATGAACTGGGTTAATGCCAAGGAAAACGGAGGCACTGTGATATAATAAAATATAATGGTATTGTTAAATAATAATCTTTTTAGTTATTTTATTTGTCCATTTTTTCTGGGATGTCCACAACCTGAGATGTTGCAGCCTTCATTTATTTTATGTCTCCATATCTGTTGGCAGATGAGGCCATTTGGAAGAACACTCATGAAAGTTGATGATAACCTGGAGCTGATTCAATTTCATTCCCATTTCTTTCATCCATTCACAAACTCTTGTGATTGGCCTTAGATAAGTAACCCGTTTCCCCACCCTGACAGATCCTTTCCCCTTCAGAAGCCCCCTCCATCTCTGGAGGACCATTCACAGCCGTGGAAAAAGGATCGTTCTAAAACATAATTCCAGAACTTGATGGTTGCTCATGTCCTTTTTGGTTCTGCTGATTGTCTACTAAGTGCTCAGACACCTCATAGCACTCTGCTTGTTCTGACCCACCCTGACCAGACCATCCTGTGCTGTACCTGCCCTTTCATGCCTCTCAGTATTAGGATAAAGATGAGATCAAAAGCAAGGGAAGCAGGGTAAATAGCACAAACAGATCAGGAAGGAGAGGTAGCTCTTGACTAGAGGGAAACTGGACAAGTTGTAGCCAGTCCCTCCAAACAGCCCCTTCTTTTGTCCACACCTTGGAGCAGCAACCACTACTGTCCCGCGCAGAAGTCTTCAGCACTGGCTGGCCCTGATGGGTTAACATCAGTCAGTGTTTGATAGTGTCATATGGAGTACTACTGAAAATCATGTCAGCTCTCTTGCATTTGGATTGGGGAAGTGGGTCCAATTGTGTTCCATATCACTAGTGGATTTGTTTCACAGAAGAGAGCTAATAGGGATTCTATTGTAATTTATATACTTTATGTATTCTCTTTTCTTGATTAGTTATGAAGATGGTTATTGAAATCTAAATGAACAATTGCTATTTTACCAGTGTTTAAATCACACCTGTGGGTTTTCTATGCAGCTGATTTCTTTTGTAGAAAATGGCTCTCTTCCTGAGATACCAAAATAAAAGAAAATGAAAGGTTTGAAAATGTAGAATTTCCCATTAAAAAGTAAAATGCCTGATTTGGTTGGCTGAGCAAATAGCTGGTGTGAGACCCAGCCCTATGTTTGTGATGGCTTTTGCATACAGCCAGGTTGTAGGACGCCAGTAAATGGATTATAAAAGTCATAACATTTCATGGTTGAGAATTTATTTGAGACTGGGATGGTAGAGATGCTGCGCTGACAGAGGAGTAAGAGCTCTGTAAAAAGGAAGTATGGTCAGAACATGAACTATAACCATTTGATCTCTAAGCCCTTCCTGACAGAGACAACACCAAATGAAGATTCCTTGTGGCTGGCTGAATCACAGCTGCCTGACTGGAGCAGCTTTAAACACAAGTTGGCACCACTCTCATAGCACAACCAACCTCATCTGAGGTTAGGAGCTGTCCATTTGTTTTAACAAGGAGATAAATCTGCTTTCCAAAACCCAATCCTCATCGCAGCTCTGAAAAGTGCCAGTTACATGAACTAACCAACAGTTGTAATTTGCCTGAAGCAGAAACAGGCATATCAGAGAAATTGGAGCAAAAAACTTTACAACAGCCTTTCTTTTACTTAAAAAGGCTTGCAGGCACTTATTCCTCAGAAGAGTTTTCTAAACTTTTACACAGACAGATATATATTAGAACTGAGATTGTATTTGCTCCTTTCATTTGGGATCCTGGTGGATAGAGACAGATCCTCTACTGGATTAGGAATGGATAAACTATTTGGATAAAATAAGAATTGAACTAAATCATTACCAAAAAGTTCTTTCTAGACATTCAGTGCAATCTTAGAAACAAAATCTTAGTGCTTCATTCCAGAAATATCAAATATTTTTGTATTTCTCTGCTAAAACATTACATTAATGAGCACATCGGAAATTGCAGCTAGGTAGATGCAACAGACAGCACTTAGGCTATGTCTACACAGCAACATTATTTTGAAATAACTAGCATTATTTCAAAATAACAGTCTGTGTCTACACAGCTGGCAGGGTTTTTTTTGACATAATGTTGAAATACTGACAAGCTGGAGGACTTCTTACTCTGACTCCTGTGTTACCCAGGCCAAGAGAAGATCATAATCAAAATGGAGTCTGCTGGGTTCCATTTTACCTCAGCGGTTTTCCCACCAAACCCTATACAGAGTACATAACCTCAGAAGGCTTTGCACTCCGCACCCTAGCCTGTGCACACGGCCCTATACCCTGTGCATTCCTCTCCAATATGATGCGTGCGCATCCAAGTTGTGCACCCGACTTCTTTCCCTCTGCACACCACCCTATTTTCTGCACCCCTCATGCCAACCCAGTTTTCCTGCCTTAGACTCTTTATAAGCCCTCTGTTGAGGAGAGCTCAGGTTAGTTCTTCTCCGTCCTTTTGTGAGTGTGTGTCGTCGTCTTCCCTGAGGAGCTCCATCCATGCGTGGTGATCTGACTAGGACTGCCTGAGTCCAGTCATAGTGCTGTGTTCTCCTGAGGTGTGAGGGAAGCCTCCCTTTTAAGGAAACTGGGACTGGTACTGTGGGACTTTGGGACTGTTGTTATTCACTACGTGTCCTGCTTACGGATCGTGCATCTAGCCGAAGGACTGGTGTCAGCGGATCTTAAAGGTGTCAACCCACATGGAGGTGAGGATCCAGCTTGAGGACTGCTCCAGAATCCGGACTGATCTACCTTTGAGGGATCTCCCTGCTGATCCTCCCCTATAGCTTCAAACTAGCCACAGGGTAGCAGGTTGTAGGCACACATTGCCACCTCCAAGTTTTGTAAAGCATACTCCTTTTGTGTACGGGAATCTTTCTGTCTCTCTTTCCTTCTGAGTTAGGGTGGGACAATTACAGTTGTATGGTTGTATGTTGCTGTGTGGTCCTATTTTCAAAATATATGGTTTGGACCTAAATCTCTGGCCTGATTTGTGGCTCCATTCCAACGGTGATTAGATACATATGACCAGGTCGAATCTATCTTCTGTGGGGGGACAGCCTTAGGCTTTAATTAATTTCTTAGGCTCCACAGCAATTGTTTACCTAAGTCTCCCAGGTAACACCTGTAACCCTCATTTTATGAGGAGTAAGGGAAGTCAAAGGAAGAGTTCTCTGTTTCGAAATAAGTGCTGTGTAGGCAGCACCAAAACTCAAAATAAGCTATTTCAAAATAAGCAACGCAATTGACGTAGTTCAATTTGCATGGCTTATTTTGAGCTAAGCCCTTCTGCACCCTTAGAGTCCTTTAAATCTGTGATGCCCCCCTGATTACTGAGTGCTAGCAATCTCTGTTTTTCATTTTTTTAAGACAAGTGTCTAAACCTTCTCTTTTGCAAAGCTAAGTTCTGATCCTGGAGAGCACTTAACCACATTCATTGGAATTCAGTGGGACTACTGATGAGTACTGATGTCTACTGATGAAAAAACAAAAGGAAAAAACTATGTAGCACTTCAAGACTAAAAAAACTTGTTTTTGCAAGATCAGACTAACACAGCTACCTCTCTACTGATGAAACTGAGTATGTACCTAAGCGCTCTGCTGGATCAAGAATCTAGAAAGAAAACTGATTTATAGCAATTGCTAGAGTAGAAAGTTTACCGCTGACAGATTTCACAAGACACAGACTATTCATGGTATTCTTACTGACATGTGGGACTGGCCTTTGCATATAATAAAAATTTCTGAAATGGATCTTCTATTTTGAAGGGAACATCAAATCAGTTTTAAGCTGTTGGTGGTGGTGCTGACAGCACCACCATTAATGAACCTACAGCTACAACATGTTCCCTCTCAGTTGCTGGCCAGCTGTCTGCAGGTAGAGGCTTCCTATCTTCAACTGGTAGTGTGACCTGTGGCCACAATAAGGAATTGAGCACTGTGAGAGGTTAGGTGGACGAATGGACCCCAGCACAGATCTGAAAGCAAGAGACTCCTATTCTCTCATCTATGGTCTGACATTGACTCTATGACTTTAACCAAGTTTGCATAGATAAAACTTTCCAACAATGCCCATTCATTCTGGGTACTAGCCCTTATCCTTAGAATTGCTTAATATCCATAATTCCAAATGACATCACTAGGAACTAGCTCTCTGTATCTTTGAAAACCAATCCTTAGGCACCCAATATTAGTGGACACTTTTGAAAATGAAGACATGATGCTTTCTGAATCTCCCCATCTGTAAAATAGGGATGACATTTCCCTCTTTATTTCCCAGAATGATTGTGTTAATTAATTAGGCTATATTTAAATTCAGCAGAATGCAAAATCCTAGGCTATGTCTACATTGGCAAGATTTTGCGCAAATACTTTTAACGCAAGAGTTTTTGCGTTAAAGTATTTGCACAAGAGAGCGTCTACACTGGCATGTGCTTTTGTGCAAAAGCATCCATGCCAGTGCAGACGCTCTCTTGCACAAGAAAGCTCCAATGGCCATTTTAGCCACTTGCGCAAGAGGGCTTATTCCTGAGTGGGAGCATCATAGTTCTTGCGCAAGAAACACTGATTTCTTACATTAGAACGTCCGTGTTCTTGCGCAAGAATTTGCAGCCAGTGTAGACAGGTGGCAAGTTTTTGCGCAAAAGCACCTACTTTTGCACAAAATCTTGCCAATGTAGACACAGCCCTAGTGATACAAAGACCACTCACTCAGCTTATTCAGATATTTGTTCCTTAAATTTTTTTCTGTATTTTGGACATAGATTTGAATGTCTGAGCTCTTCTTCTCTTGCAGCTGGCAGCCTCATTCTATTTCTTATTTAAAAACGAGGCAGCTAACCAATCGCTTTGCTTATCTTCTCAACAAACCCAAGATTGATGCTGGGCACAGGAGTCCTTTAGCTTTTGAGGGAGAAGATTTTGCAGATTTACCCTATAGAGAACATGGGGGATAGTAGTATTATGATGAATGTGTGTGCCTCGATTTACTGGTTCATTGTTATAGTGCTGGCTGTAGATGGAGCTCTCCTCATAGAAGGACAGGAAAGTGGATGATGATACCTGATAAACCTTAAAGCCTGGTGCTCAAAAAAGACAATTCATGGCCCAATTTTTCTGAAGTCTCACTTTTGTTAGGTTCTCGCTAGCAAAGTCATAGAAAGGGGAAGAAATTGACAGCAAATAGATGAAGGCATGCGGCTCTGTTACAAACAGACCTGAAACACACTGGAAGATGAGGTGGATGCAGGTTGCCTGATGACCGATGCTTTTGTAACCCACACACTTAGGGTATGTCTAGACTACATGCCTCTGCCAACAGAGGCATGTAAAATAGGCTACCCGACATAGTCAATGAAGCGGGGATTAAAATATCCCAGGCTTCATTAATATAAAAATGGCTCAACTGATCGTCGGCACAGCGCGCAAGTCAAGACGCGGATTGGTCAACAAGGGAAACCTTTCTCGACTGCTCCGTTATGCCTCATGAAACTATGTTGGGTAGTCTATTTTACATGCCTCTCTCGGCAGAGGCATGTAGTCTAGACATACCCTAAGTGTGTGGGTATGTGAAACAAGGTATAAGGGAGCGGTAGACAAAGACTTCCCTTGTTGACCACTCTGCGTCTCACTCGCACGCTGTGCTGATGATCAGCTGAGCTGGCACAGTGCGGCGGCCATTTTTATTTTAATGGAGCCAGGGATACTTAAATCCCCGCTTCATTGACTATGTCAGGTAGCCTATTTTGACAGAGGCATGTAGTCTACACATACCCCTAGTGTGGTTCACTGTCCCATGCAATGGCACCTAGACCACAGCAACAACTAAGAACAAGACACCTCTACAGCATGGGCTGAGAGCCAGCTGGCTTTTAGCTCAAAGAGTAGAAGCTCCCATACTAAGCTCCAGAAGTACCAAGTTCAAATCTGCCTGGTGGTGTTACACTTTGTCTTCCCAGCTCCCTGGGACAAACAAGAGCTACACAAACATTCAAGGAGAGGGTGAGTGGGTTAGAAAAATTGATTCAGCTGGATTGTTTATTGTCTGAAGATTTGTTTCTCTGAATACCTTGATTCTGAATAAATAATTCTTTGCTTCATGAAACCTGATTCGTCACTGTAATTACCACTTGATAAAGGTCCTGAAGGAGGACGACCTAGGACCGGGGTTACATACATTCAGACGTGCTGAGACATTCATAGTTGGTGAACAGGATAGCTGCAGCTCAGCACTTGATCTCAGAGAAGCACTGCAGGGTCCCACCCTGAGAGATGAAAGCAATGAGATCCATCACCTGGGTGGGATAACACTCCAAAGGAGATGCAGCTAGCCTGGGAACTGTGACATACCCAAAGTACTAAGGCTGGTCCCACAGAGATAGAACCAGTCCCTCAGTGGAGTAAATATGCATAGCTGTGCAAGCTTATACCTGCTTAGGTTAGATTATACAGAAGAAAGTCATCCATGCTTCCAATCATTTTTAAAACCAAATCAAATAATAAGAAATTTGTGAAACACGCAGAGTACTAAAGAGGAAATGGCATCAAACATTTCACTGCAAAAGGACAAAAGTTCTTCAGTTATATTCTCAACCTCCTGAAAAATACCTTCCCTTCTGAACGCAAAAATGTCTAGATTTATTGAATATGGCAAAGGAGCTAAGAGGAAACACTAACAAAAGCATAGAGATGACTAAGCCACTACTAGTCAAGAATTTCATACAAGGAGTCATATCATAAGATCACAGAATCCACAGAGAAAAAAGAAAATGAGACAAATGCTAGGGGAAAAATACCCATGGGGAATAAGTTATTTCTTACCCAGTTGCATGACAATATTTACTGAAAAAGCAAACTAGTTAAAGAGCTACCCTTTAGTTGTTGAGTCATAATCCAGAGAAAATGTGCAATCCACAATGAAGGACATAATGAAACAATGTAATTAGCTTTCTTTAAAAAAGAACTATTGGGGTAACTACATTCTATTTACATAAGCAGAACACAGTTTAAATAAAGAAATAATTTTTTAAGTGAACACAAATTCTTGGAGTTGAATATCTAGTCTTGGTCTCTTGTTTTTACATAATATTGGTCATTGTCATGTTTAGTTCAGAGTGATGCTGAAAGTTCCTCTCTTTCCAAAGTACTAAATGGTTCTTAATTAGTAATTTGTTGAAAAGGATTACATATAATCTAAATTGAAAGGGAAAGTAATAGAGCTGGAAAATGTCATGCTATATTAAAATGAGCAAATGTAGCTTCCCACAAATATTTTATGTATTCCTTTTTCACAAACTTTACTTTTCTAATCTATCAGCTCCTGAAGTTCTTACTGCTAATCACCAGGGCCCACTTACTTTATGTATAGGTCTGTCCTTACCTAGCTTTTAGTGGGAAATGGAATGTACATTTTGGTTGCTTACTTGCCTTTATATGCCTTTTTATTGCCTAGACTTGATATGATGGGACTTTTGTAAAACTGAAAACCAAGCACATAATTTTAATATCTGAAAGCCCTTTCTTCAAGTTTGAGTCATAACTCAAATCAAGGAACGTAAATGATTGATAAAATAAGGTGGTTCAACATAATAAAGCCTCTATTTAATGGATGCGTGTCATGTTTTATTCAGAGATTTTTATGGAATGTACTTGGAAGACTTGAACGAACAGTCTTCAGGGCAAGTTTGAAAAAATTGGTATTCATCAGGGCAAACACGTCATGCCACATTGACTAATGTGATTGATTCAGCTCTAGTCCTATCTGTTTCTTTTTACAAATTTATTAATTCAAAATGGATTGTTTCATACCTGACGAATAACACCCTGCTCTGTTGATTTAATGCACCAGAATTTTTCCAGTGGCTCCAAAACATCTTTCCTAGAAACTTTAAGGTCTGTCAAGGATGCACACTAATCTTCAATAAAAAGTGTCTTTGAATATAAGTATTCATGTTTTATCTTTTAGAGTAAGGATTTAAGCTAGGGTTTTAAAAAGCATACCAGTAACTTCAGAGCATAAATTACAGTGACAATTGATGGGACATGCACTCCCAATTCATGTATTTATTTCTGAAAGTGCCAACCTAAGGCCCTGAATACAAGTTCCTGTCCATCTCTGCTGAAGTCAACAGCATTGTATTTGGGCACAGGATTTTGCCAACACAGAACCAACAACAGACCTGGACATTTATGACAAAAAAAATCCCATAACTTCCCTATCTCCAGACTTCAGCATCTTCTTACAGTGTTGTAACTTCTGGAATTAATTGCAGGTTTCTGCTTGTTCCTTCTCCCACCCCTGCCAAAAGCCTGGCTAATGGCAGTGGCTATCAACAAAGTGAGAGGCAGTAATCAGATGGATGGGAAAGAAATTTGATATTTCTACTATGCTGTAAAGCAAATTTCCTTTCTATGGGTCTGAAGCAAAGCCTTCTGTAGTCAACAGGAACATAGGCTCTATGGCCCCATCCTTAATATAAAAGTCTTCGAACATGGACTCTGATACCCATGCAGATCCCTGTAGATCAGGGTCTTCATGTCCCAGTCACCACACACCAGAACTAAGGGATTTGGAAACATGTGAAACCTTGCCTGTGTGTCTTTATTGTTGAGATATCAGCAGAGGTGAAAGTAAACCGGTGCTCCGAGGTACACAACTTCAGCAAGAGATGGCTGAGCTGATGCAAAAGCTAGCAGGGACATAGGTTGCAATAAGACAGTATCCGTAAGAAATTTTAAGTTACTTTTACCGCTGAATACCAGTTCTGAATATATAACATTGTTTCCTTAGGGTTCTTTTTCAGAAATTTCCTTTGCTGTTTTACTTCTAGGGCTTTTTCTGGACAGTTCATGGTACAGATACATTTTTTGAGGAAAATGTTCTTTACATCTGATATATTTTTTCATTCTATTCCATAAATGACTGTACACTTTATATAGTTTGGGAACAAAAACACAATATAATCTTTGTTACCAGCCTTGACAATTGCATTGCTGATTGGGAAAAGGTGTGACACTATATGGTAGATCATCTCGTTTCTTTTTGTTTGCTGTGCTAAATGGAAAACATTGCCAAACATGGTGAAAGCAGCAGTGATTCTGGAGAGTACCTGACCTAGAAAGAAGAATCAGGAATTCCTGAACTCTCTACCAATACTTATTATTAGGTTAGTTGCTTCCATCAGAAGGGAGGAAAATCATGCTAGCAGTACTTGTCTATTATGAGGCTGCTCTACCGGGGGGAAACGCTTGCAGCATCAAACTTCTGTATATAAGATTTGAAATTCTTTCAATAGACAAGTGATGCAAGAGATTGACTGGATCAGAAATTGATACGTTCACTTCTCAGCCAAAGTCACACGGTGACTGTCTTTTTAAGCAACAATGGGTCTTGCCTCATCAACACTTATTTTCTCCTTCTGAGGAGGTGAGCTAAGCACATGTCACATGATAGGTAAGTCATGCAAAAAAAATTATTTTGGGGGTGAAGACAAAACCAGAAGCCTCTGTAGCACTAAAGGGGTAGAGAGAGAGTAGACAGCCTGGAGAAGAACATGGCAGGGGAAAGTGTCCCTGACAGAGGCTCAGCCTAAAAAGGAGGACTGTGGACTGACTCCCTTAACAGAAGGGAAGGATCTGAGTGTCCTATAAAGATGAACTGGAAGCTCAAGGAAGGCAGGTTAGGGGCTGATATTGAGAGGAGAAGTGGTCTCTCCAGGTCAGGGTTGAGGCACACTGGCTATCCAAGGTTGGGAACCTAGCACTGCCACTGTCTGTGTTATACCTGGTCTGAACATAAAGGAAATTTCGGCTTCTCCTATCAATACGGGTGCTTCACCTTTCACACACACTTCATTTCACATACGAACAAATTGCCTAAGGAGGCTGTGGAAGCTCCTTCGCAGGAGATTTTCAAGGGGAGGTTGGATAGTCCATCTGTCTTTGATAGTGAAGACTGCATCTTAGCAGGGAGTTAGACTAGACTAACCCTTGCGATCCCTTCTAACCCTATGCTTTGATGACAAATCTTGACCATTTTCACAAGGGCATGGAGAGTTGCTCCTGCCAGGAACTAGTGTGATTCTGCTCCGTAGAAGAGCTGTACTCAAGAGTGTACACAACTGCTGAACTCAAGCTCTACTGGGATCCTGGTGTGCAGGGACTGTGGGAGGGGCAGGGTTGATGGTACCTCCCTTTGCAGATCTGCTAGATATTCTCTACTACTGCATGAGGGGAAAAGAGGTAAGGACATGAAGGACTGATGAGGCTATTCCAGCTTTGAGATTAAAAGAGCAGCCACAGGGTAGTTCCACTATTACCTCATGACTTGGAAAGGAGGAATATTTTCCTGCTCCATTCCTAAGGGAATGACCCCAATCTACAGCCCTGTGGTGGGGTTTGGATTTGGAGCTTGAATTATTTTGTCAAAAAGGCACATACATTCTAAATTGGCTGATGATGACTGACAGTTGAGCTATTATAGAACAGCAGCTGCATGAGTAGAACACCAATGCTTCACTTCCTGAATACAAATTTTTAAAATAATTTAAAATGTCTTTCACTATTTTAACAATAACCCAGATCCATTTTTATACTAGCAACAGCCACCTGGATTCCCAAAATATTTCTACAGTTGTACTACCAGCCTGACTGAAAACACTTGCCCTTCTATATATACACAATACCCAGGGGGCAATCTGTGACATCCCACTTATGTAGTCCCATTTAGATCAATGTCCAGGTCAATGAGAGTAGAGCTGGCCCAAAGATCTTCAACTACAGCTGCTGTCATGCCTTATAATTAACATTCTAGTAGCAAAGTAATTATAACCATAACAGTGCATTTGTGAACTGGTAAATTCATGGTAACATGTATTCCGGATTAAATTGGTGTCATGATGCAGAGTATGGAGACCAATAGTATTAAAAAGATAAAGCTTAAAGAGAAAATTGCTGCAGCAATATGTTGTTTTTTTTGTCGTTTTTACAAACTCACTCTTATAATCAGTTGTGCAAATGAGACACCAGAATCATGGAAAAGTGTGATTATAGCATGGCAAGGAGAGGAGAAAAAGATTATTTCTGCACTAAGAACATCACTGAAAACAGGCTTACACTGGGGATGAAGATAATTTTATGATAGATTCTGTTAGTTGTCCCAAGGGTTGCCTCTGATCTTCCACATATACAGAAGAAATTCCACAATCCTGTACATTTAATTATTTTAAAAGAAAAGACATCCCAAAGCTGCAGATATATGTTTTATATAAAGGTGGAATTGCAGTTATGTGCAAAGGTGTTTAAGACAGAGAAAAATACAAAACCTATTATATTGTGGCTCTTAACAGACATTGGTTTAAAAGAAAAATAGTTACCTGAACTATCATACCCACATACATCTTCCTGAAAATATTCTGCATGGCATGAAAATAGGTTGAGCAGCCTATACTGGAGTCAATCATCATACATGTTGGGCCAGATCCACTCCTGGAGTAAATCAGCATATCTCTATAGACTTTAATAGCACTACACTGATTTATACCAGCAGAGGATCTAGCTCACCAACGGCTAGACTGGGTCTAGCCTATCAAGATGCACAAGAAATCTTCCCTCTTTTGAGCTTCTGTGCAGTCTGTTGCTAGCCAAGTTTCTAGACTGAGAGGGAGACTAGTGAGAGGGTGGCAGGGACCAAGACACCACACTCGCTACACAAATAGCTCCATCAGAGGAAGCCCATGCTCTACACTTTCAAGGGTATAGCAGTCTGCATGCTTCCATGCTGTCACATGCCAGGTTGCTTTGGTGAGTTTCCATTGGGGCTGCCTATTTCCCATCACCTCTTCTCTAAGCTCAGGAGGTTTCAAGAAAAGGTGCCTTGGAATTGCAATTTCAAAACTGAGCATGAATGTTTCTTTCGTTAACATAAAGACAGACAGGGGCCTAGGGCCACCTTGTGTGACAGAACCTGCCTTCCTCCTCCAAGTAGTGTAGAACTCGACATACTTTTGGCCAGCTCAATTTGTACACAATCCATCTTCCAGCCCTTGCCACGTGGCCAGGTGTTACAAAGACTGCAGCTTTGTGGAAGGAATGAGAACGTGAACAATATGTAGTACTTCATGTTGCTGAGAATTTGCTCCACTGTGTCCTCATGCTCATTTACTTTCTCTGTCAGCCAGCCAAAACTGTTCCTTATGGCATTGATCACCGAGAACATGCCTGGGTACAGGAGACTCCAAAAGATTGGCTGTACATTCCCTGAAGCTTTGGGCTAGCCTTTGATCTTATTGCTCATCTTTACTGTAAGCATTTGTCCAAATAACCTACTACTCAATGGCCCCTCATTACCATGTACACCGGTTATGGGAGTGTTAAAGTTAACTATGCTCCACACAGGATAGGGTGTGCCCTCATTTTGGCAAATAGTTTATCTCAAAAATGACTCAGGAAATTAGAGGTTACCAAGAGTCATTTTCATTTAAGGAAGGCATCCCACAGGCTTTTAAGTGGCCTGCATGATTTGTGCATTTTCATCTTTTCCTCATAGATTGTGTTCCAGATTTCGGCATTGACAGTTTGAGAGTTATACCCATTACCTAAAAAAAAATTTCTTCTTTTCTGTCTATTGTGTAGTACACTGTGTATTATCTGCCTGCCCAGGACCTCACAACCCAAGGGTATCTGCACTTCAGTAGTGCAAGTGTAACTAGTCTGTGAATCATTTTAGGATGCTTCAGGATGAAAGGGCCCATAGAGGGATGTAAAATATGATCACCAAAATATTATTGACTGTACCAGACTTAAGTGGCAGACACTAGGAATTCTTTATCCATGAATATATAAGTGTCATTCCACTCCAGCCACTGATGGATTTTGTTTATAACAGTGAAGGACACAGGTTATCATAGGTTTTCACATGTTCTTCTTGTAGGGAATTCATATTTATGATGAGAATTTCTGAAAGCACTTGCAGGGTGTTTGTGTTTAATGAGACATTTCTCTTTTACTATGAGTTAGAACATTTATTTTATGGAGCATTTCACAGAGAGCAGCTCATTGATGATTGGCATTTTATAACCTCCTCCCCCACTAACCAGAGAGAGAGATAACAAGGTCCCTTGCATAGAGCTCTTAGTGAGACCCTAGTTAAAGGGTTTAAGGCTGCATTTTTAAGGGAGCCTAAGTAGTCAGGCAGACAACTCCTACTTAAAATCAGTGGGAGTTGTCTGACTAACTCCTTTTAGGCGCCTTCAAAATATCTCAGCTTGAATAAATGAGGACACATTATTGGTCTTAAATGAGCCCCCAGTTTGAGGTTTAAAACAGATAGACAAACTACAATCTTAATTCAAGCATTGTAATAGATAGCCATTGCATACCTAACCCCATATCTTTCTGTGCTTATAGATTCCTGTTCTTTGAATAGTGACCTAGTAATGTGATTTGGCCATTGGATACCATGAGGGCATGTATGAAACAAAATTTACTATGAAAAAACCCCAGCACAGATACATTTTACTGTTGAATTTCCCCTCTGCACCAGGAGTAAAAAAATGCTAATGCTTTAACTTTTGATTTTCATGCTGTCTCTCAGAATTTGTAAGCCAAGGTGATTGTTGATCAATACTATCATTTTTATGCAGGAGGTGATAGACAATAGCATTTATTTCCCTTTAAAACCTGCATCTTCTGATTAAGTGGATGGGTTAGTGTAGAGGCTGTCTAAGAAAACAGATCTAGGTTCATTATAGGCAGGGCCCTGCTAAATTCACAGCCATGAAAAAACACATCACAGGTCATGCAATATGTTCTCCCCTCATAATATCTGGTCTTTTGTGTACTTTTTGTTGCACTTTTATCCTATATCATACAGATTTTATGAGGGAGACCAGTGTTTCTCAAATTGTGGTCTTGACCCAAAAGGGAGCTGAAGAGGAGTCACATTTTTAGGGATGGGGTGAAGGTTGTGGTATTGCCACCCCTAGTTCTGAGCAGCCAGAAAGAGGCAGCTGCTGACTGAGGACACAGTTCTTCAGGCATCAATGCAGAAGTAAGGACAGCAGTACCATATTATTCTTTCCACACTTTTGTGCTGCCTATGGCAACAGATCTTCCTTCACAGCTTCTGGCCAGCATCCACCGCTCTACAGCTTTGAAGGCAGCAGTGGAACCAGCAGCAGTGTGAAAGTATAAGTAGCAGTATCAACCCCCAATACCTCTTCCACACACACAATAAGCTTGGGACATCTCCCCCACTTTTTGGGGGGAGGAGGTGAGGACACTTACAATTACAACACTGTGAAATTTCAGATTCAAATAGATGAAATCAGGAAAATCCTATGACTGAGAAACTGACCAAAAATGACCAGGAATTAGGTTGGGCCCTAATTATAGGGCAACAGGTTTGCCATTCACAGAAATGCTGAAGAGAAGCTGCTTTTAGAGAGCAAAATATTTCTGAATTGACACTTCAGAATAGATCACTGGTCTACCAATGTGTATTTTGACTTTGGTCATCTGCTGCTCCTTTATCATAAAGAAAGGGTTTTCAACCTGTGGTCTGTGGGACCCTCAGTATCTGCAGATTATGTCTAAGGGATCCACAAAAGGTTGTTATTAAACACAACAGTGGTTTTCAATCTGGGGTCTACTGACTCTATTGAGGTCCATACTTCTACTTTAAATTCCCTTGGAGGACCACGAATGAAAAAAAGTTGTAAACAACCTTCATAAAATATCTTCAAAAATTTTCATTTGAATCTCTAGATGCACTTGTTCTTTAAAAACCATCCACTCAAATGAAGTGCCTAAATATTAAAACTATGTGAAATTAACAATTTCTCACTTTGCAATTGTTTCCCACAATAACGTAGTATTTTGTATTTGTGAATCTGAACAAAGGAGAAATGTCAACATCCCTTCGAAAAACATAGTTTGTTGAGGGACAGGCCAGATAGTATTGCTATTAATACTGATGGACAACATTCAAGTGGAAATCTCTGCTGGTCACTAAATCATCCCCATTCTCATTCACATACACACCAACTTAGTAAGATCAAAGTCACACTAATAGCACACACCACCCAGGGCTTTTTTTAAAAAAAATCAGGAGAAAATCTTTATAAACCATTAATCAAAACTAGGTTCTGTAAAACCTAAAATCTCTCTCATCCTCAAAACCTTATTGTAGAACCCTGGCATATCTCTGCCCTGATATTCTAACAGAGGAGAAGCCAGAATTAACTCATGCCCATGAGACATATTTCTCAGATCTTGGATCGGGTTAATGCAGATGGCATTATGTGAGTCAATGGGACTATTCACAGGAGTAAAACAAGAAGGACCACCTCAAAATATCCCAAGATTTGGTTCCACATGAAAACACCTACTCATCTCTGTTTGGCATTATGGGCACAACTATATCCTTTCATATTCTAGCAAACTCTTGCAGTAAAGGAAATTTTTTTTGTTAAGGTAGGAAGGGAACTTGTTTTTCTCCCTCTCTTGCTTTTGAAAGTTCTTATTATTGCCTTGACAGACAGACGGACAGACACACAAAGAAATTCAACAGTACTATTCACGTTATTCTTTGAAAACAGAAAAAAATGGCATTAATGCAAGAGAAGATTACACCTCTCAACAGGCTTCGTAAAAAGTCTCTCTCAGCAATATGCTAGAATATACCTTACACTCCATAACACAGTGTCTCAAATTGAAATTATCCAACGTAGAAAAATTGTAACATAATATTCTATCATCTTGAAATTTAATAATCCATAGTAATCTTTTGAACACCACTTTGAAAAATTACTTTTAATCTCTCTCTCATCTAAAAGCACACAATTTTTTCCCCCTACATCAGAGCTGCGTGTTTATGGAATCTATCCCACCAGATGTCATCAAAACTTATCCCAGAGATGTGACAATAAAGCTGTACTTGTAAAAATGCCTTTTCTGTCCACAAACAGCCTTACACATACAAAAAACAAAAAAACAAAAGCCCACAACAAATGTTCTATAGCATTAACCTCACATTTCAAGGAGTTTCATTCCACCAAATAAGAGACAGTTGAAAGTTAATGGGAGTTGGTAAACCTAACTGCTTTTGGTACCTTTGAAAACCTCTACCTTCTTTTATATATATTGACCCTTTTCTCTTTTAAAAATCATCCTGTTCTTTTCTCCTCCACTGGATCTCTACAGCATCCATATTGTGCTTTTGCTATGATAATACACACAGTGCTTTCCAGCTTAGAAACTATCTGTAAAGATGTTTAACTAGGGTAAACCACCAGAAGACTACAGAAATTTTGACATAGTATTCATTCAAAGATGCCATACATTTCCCATGAACCTTTTTTATCATGCAGCCTCTATTCATCTAAAAGAGCACAAAACCACCACAATCCATTGAAGTACTTTACACTGATTTCTCCATCCACAGTTTGAAGAATACCTCCCAAATCTTACAAGCACGTCTAGCTATATAGACTAGTGGGCCTAACACAACAGAGAGTCCCAGTCCTGACTAGGATGTCTTCTGCTGCTTGGACACAAACTATCAACTGTAATTAGACATTAGTCAAAATACTTCAACCAGCCCTACCTACAGCCGTTGCAAAATGGTGCTAAGGATTACAGATTTTGTCAAACAATGTAAAATGAATGTCTAAATGTCTACTTTTGGCCTTCTGCTGGGACTTTAAATATTTCCATAAGATTTTCACGTTATTATTTGATTTTCATTTTTTTACTTTTAAAAATAAGTATTTTTAGGAAAAGATGAATGCACATTTGAAAAGAGTTTTGAAAAATATTACCATATTGTCTCCAATCCACAGACGGAGGCAAATTCAGCCACAGGATTAGGTTGTTCAGATTATTTAAATAAGATGGCAGTGAATGGAACCCTTTCTGGTTGTACCACACCTGAGAAAGAAAACAGATATTACATGAAAGATGGCCTGAACCAGAACCTCAGATCCAAATACCCTGGAATATTAGTTAATTTCAAATACAACATTATGTAAGATTGCAGGAGCTAGGTGCTTCTCTGCAGAGCAGTATACATGGGATAGGGTGTTCTGGGTGGATCAGAATCAAATGAGCTGTAGAGTTCCTTTGGTGGGTTACAATCATCATCAGCTTTATTTATTCAGGGCTCTCCATCCAACTAGCAACAAAGGAAGAGAACTCTTAAGTTAATGGATTACCTAAACTAGACCCTTGCATCATGTCAGGTCAAATACACATGAAATACATAACTCTCCTATTTGTGCTGAAAAGGTAATATTAATTGGTTTAATCTGAAACCCAGTGGGAGAATTTAGAAAACAGTAAAACTTTGAAATACTTTTTAGTGTTGAGATTTCAAAATGAGATATGCAAGCAATAAAAAAACAACAATCAGAGCTAAAATGTGCTCTGACCTTATGCTCAAGAAGAATAGAGTGGGACAGGAGAACTCAAAGGCCAAGACTACATGAAACTAACAATGCTAGCCATTCCATATGAGGCATTGATGGGTGAGGTCAATAACTCATCCATACCTATTCAACAGAAAAAGCATGAATAATATTTCCCTTAATGGTTGCTGAAACATGCTCCTCCCTTGCACAGTGAGAGACTCTGGGAGGCACTGTCCCAGAGCTTAGGCACAATACCTTCTTGAACAACACAGGTCTACACTACTGTTATCTTTATGGAACAATCCAGCACACTTAGCACCTGTTTCTGACTGGGCGCATCTACACTGTACTCTAAACTCAAAATAAGGTACACAATTTGGCACATCTATACAGTGCAAAATTTTGAAATCAAGTGCTATTTCAAGCCATCCCTTATCCCTCATGCAATGAGATTTACAGGAATGGTGACACAGTGCATCTGTTATTTCGAAAAATATTTTGAAATAATGGGTGTGTTCTTTGGACGTGGGGTAGCTATTTCGGGATACATCTCGTATCCCAAAATAGCCTTGCAGTGTAGATGTACCCTCACAGCCTGACCAACATGCTTCAGCATTTAATAGAATTACCACTTAAGGGTGAGAAAACAGCATAGTCTCCATGCCCTGCCAGATGATACCAACAAAAAATGGTGATGAACTCCATTTTTAGTTGAATTTGCTAATGAATACCTGTCTACAGGAACTAGGCTGACCTTCAACTCATTGCACATGGGCAACCACATAGACATGGAGTACAGAACTATGCAGATCAGAGAATTGTTATTAACAAAAGGATCTCATTTTTGGAGGGGAAAATAATTCGCATCGCTCTAGGATATAGCTAGCTCTTGTGACTGTAAAGAATTATAAACCGGGGATTGTTTTCTGGCTCTTAGGATTCTTCTGTGTTCTAGTTTGAGATCATGACAACTATATAATCAGCAGGGAAGCTACTAATGGGTCAAAAAGAGAGCAAAATAGACACAGAACAGGCCCTGGGCCTCCCATATAAAAATGCAGGAATAGTCTCCAGATATTCAACTTTAAGGCCTCTGCCATTCCTGGTCACCTGTGCAACCATGTGCCAGCACTGAATCAAAACCTTACTAGCCAGTGATGCCAATTCCCCAATACACCATCCCATTTCTTCCTCTATCTGTTCTTTTAAAAACTTTTGAAATAAGAATGTTAAACATACATAATGGAATCCATGGCAATTATGCACATTGTAAAGACAAAAAGAAGCAATTACAAAAAACAATAATGTAAGATTTTGCTGACATATCCTCAGTTAATTGGAGGTAGGGGAGAGATCTCAATAAGTAGTCACAGAATAGCCTAGTAAATGTCATAATTTAACCAAAATAATAAGGAAATCAAAAAATGACAATATAGCATTGTCTGTAACAAGAAATTTAGAAGTCCTGACCAATAATTAGAATCACTGCATCTTCAGAGTATTTGCAGCATTCTACATCCCAGAGTGCAATATAATTATGTAACTGAGTCAGGCCATCAGGAAATAACTAACTTAAAGCAGAATATTTAATCATTTATAATCTGGCAAAAAAGAAAAAAAGTCTTTGATGTTACCTTTATCAAAAGATGCATCTAGTTCTTTTTCAAGAGACTGACTATAAATAATTTTGAATCAAGTGACCACAACATTGAAAATGAGATACTGGCACTTAACCTCATCCAAAAACACATGCAGCTATGCTAGACAAAACACTGCCATGTGTACAATATGTTTTATGGTGAGGGAAAAGAGTGGGGAGGACTCTGCAGATTAAACTTGGTTTTCTAATTGGGTCTGGTATGCAAAGCCCTGGAAAGTCTCCCTTCCAACACAGGACCAGTTTTAATGCTCAAGTGTGGTAGAACCGAGACACAGGAAGCAAACATGACAGAGGGCTTTGGAGTGGAACTAAAGAGATCTGGGCCCAAGTCCCATCTCTGTAACTTCCTCTTCCTGCTTAATCTTGTCTTATTGAGTCTGACTTCCTGTGTGACTATAGATGAATTGAGTTATCCACATACCTCAGTTCCCCATCTCTATAAGGAATATTTTAAGAACTCTGAGGTGCTTGGATATTACAATGATAAGGGTCATAATGATACCGTGTTAGATGTGTATTCATAGATAGACATATTTTGCCATGCATCTATATTTCTGCATCTACCACAAGGGGAACAAAGTAGGGGTTTGAAATGCTTTGAACGACAGCACATATTTTGCCAAGATTAGTGCACATGTTCTCCACTGACAGGGATGGTCTCCACAGATAGAAGAGTTAATATCCAGGAGAGTTCCTAAGAGTTCTATGTCCCAATAATGCTATTACCATCTATGTCTTCTTCTATGCCAACTGTTCTTAAATGTTTATATTTTATTTGGCTTATTAAAAGTTGTGTCAGTCTCTTTCCTTCTTGAATATCTATGAGTAAAATACATCCCTAGAGGAATTCTGCATTAGAAAAGCAGTTGGCTATTCCTTAGATTAATGCTATCAAATTGTGAACGTATAACATTTTATCCGACTATCATCTGACAAATTTCTCTCTCAGTGGGAATTTTTCCCCCCTCCAGGTTAGAATTACCTTGTGAATAGACATAGATCACCACTTTGGGATATAATCAATTTCTGATTATCTCAGCTCCATGAATATGTGACAACTTTGTGAGGTCAAACTAGAAAAAAGGCCTGTGCTTAGTGACGGACCACAACAAGAACTCAAACTGTCTATAAGAGTCAGGTTTTTCAGATATTTTAATACAATAAGTTCTTCAAGGACATGTCTGAATATAAATCTTAGCACTTATTTAGCACCAATGGATCGACCACCACTATTGCTTCCTCATTGGATCAAGGTAGGCTTGGAAGCAGTTCTTTGCTTCAGTTTCCCTCTTAATGAGGCTTCTTTAAAAAACTCCACACAAGTCCAATGACAACTGGGGTCTGATTTTATTCATCTAAAATTCACCAATGGAAGAAAGCTTTCCACCTCATCCTTAAGCTGGGCACTGACTCTCATCCCTGAGTGCTCACTTTCTCTGTTGTCTGAGCAGCAGGAGAAGATGCAAGGCCTGACTCGCCTTTGGGCCTTCTCTCCCAAAAGAAATCACATTTCCATACAGGCTTTCTAACCAGTCACACTCTTCAAAGCAGAAGTGTCCC
Source organism: Pelodiscus sinensis (assembly GCF_052426305.1). NCBI lineage: Eukaryota > Metazoa > Chordata > Testudines > Trionychidae > Pelodiscus > Pelodiscus sinensis. Next base: position 160,339,965 of record NC_143053.1, read on the forward strand.
TTCCTCAAATCAGAGACCACTGCAGAAAAATCCCTTTTTGCCTCTCCTTGAGCATCCTCCTCTTCCTGCAGTTTGAACTGTTTGACCCTAATAAGGTGTGTCTCCTTAGTAACGTGAATTAGCTTGCCTCAGGCCTCTGACACTTAAAAGGGCAAGCCACCTTGCTGCAAGACCTTTATAGGTCAGATTACAGATAGAGACAATGAACACACAACACAAATGAGGAAGGGCAGGGCAGGAGAACAAGATGAGCTGTTGAGTTCTGCTACATGCTACTATTCCATGATAGCCATCTTTGACTGTTGAATGCCATAGTTTTTCTTCCGATATGTTTGGTATGTGATGCATACCGTGGCTGACTTTTTGTTACATTCCTGGAACAAGAGGCATTCAAGGTGCTAGCTACCTTCCATGTTTTGGCTGGGTATTGTTAAAATTGGGAGTGGAAAGCTAGTTGTCATGCACATCCTGCAGCGGAGAGGAATAATTTGAGAAGGACTCAGAGGTTTTCTTCAGTGTAATGAATTGTACAGTAAGTCACTTCATATGCAAATTTCCCATTTTTAGTCAGGAAAGGCTATGTAAATGGTACATTCGCTGTCTTGTGAACAGGCCTGAAAGGTCAAAGTAAAAGACTGGTCATTAATTATTGAAAGGTTAATGCAATAATTTGACACTACATCAGTCGAAAACCACTTCAAGGAGGTAGTTTAGATAACACAGTGCCCTTTAGAAGTCTAATGCACTATTATGTAGGCTCTAAAAAATGAAGCTTATTCACGAACCATACAGCTATAATTTATCCTTGTGCTGATGACAGGTATAGTAGACACCAAAGATAAAGATAAAAAAAAAAAAAACAGCAGCCAGAGACACACAATATATTGTAGCCATCTGGACTAATTATGCATTGATCAGGACCAAGACCTGAAAGCTGCAAGAAATTTGGAGGAACATAAATAAAGATAAGATACGGTCACAGGTATTTTTAGCAATATAGGTAGGATCTCTCTGGTCTGGGACTCTCTGGTATGAGAACATCCATGGCAGAATTGTACCCTTAAACATAAAGAATCCTGCTGGACCATGGATATTGCCAGACCAGAGACCCATGGGGCCAGGAGCACAGTCAGGGCTAGCAGCTGGAAGCTGGGCAGGGGCACAGTTAAGGGCTAAGACCAGGAGCAGGGCTGGGAGTGTGGCCAGTGCTGGTGACTGGGAGCACCGTTGGCAGGTGGGAGGGAGCCCAGCACTAAGGAGTGACAAATGGTGAAAGTGGTGTAGGATGGCAGGGGATGGCAAGAGGCAGTACAGACTTTTGTTCCAACTCTGGGGACAGATGCCGCTCTGACAGGCCTAGGCATCTGCATCAGCAGCCCCTGGGCAGACACACCCAGCTGCTCCAGTGGCCCAAAGGACCACTGCTCTGGCAGCCCTGTAGCTGGCCAGTAGCTGCTGCTCTAGTGGTCTCAGGGATGACTGCATCAGTTGCTTCAATCTCATATCTGCTCCTGGGGTAGGTTCTGAGCCACCTCAACCCCCCAGGGCTTCAGCCACGGGGCTACTGTTGTGGTGTTCCTGGGGCTGATAGCTCCATCCCTGCCACTGCAGAAGTCTGGAAGTCTCTTAAAGTCATAGGATCTGTGACCTCCATGGCAGAATTGTACCCCTAAACATAAATAATCATAAGGAAAATGCAAATAGGCATGTGCGGGGGTTTTGATGGACAAATGTAGATGTCAAAGGTACCAAACAAAACTTTAGCTGATAAGGGTACCTCCATGTCCCATATTATTAAGTAACCTTTGGCCCCTGCTGGAAATTTGGTGCTAGGCTTTGGTAAATGGTTCCACCTCTACTTTGTTTACAAGAAACAAAAACGTTTTTATCCACTTTCTAACCAACCCATGTACAATATTTAAGGTCAGGGCTTCTTTCTGTCCGGCTCCAGTTTACTCTCAAAGGTCATCTCCCTTAACATACACTGCAACTCACTTCTTCAGTGCCCTTCATGCCAATGAAAGCAGAAAACAGAAGTCAGTCACAGAGACCCTGAAACACACCTTGGAGATTGCTATTCCTCGTCATATTGCTGGACTCCCACTCTAGCAGTTCTCTGAACTGTTTTATGAGACTTAAAGACTGTTCAGATTGTTTGAAGAAAGTCTTACAACCAATGGAAATACACTAAAATCTGCCAGACTGATAATTCCCACTGGACTCTAGATGCCATTCTACCTTCTATAGTATCCTCTCTGGAAATATTTCGAGTGATCTTCAAAGGGGGTTAAGAAAGGCCAAACTTGGTGGATGGTGGGTGGACTATTCCCTCAGTCCCTGCCTCTTCAGTCCCTTCATTAATCAGGAAAATTGAGGTGATGAGAAACAGTGCAAGACAGTATGATTTACTGGTTAAAAATAAGTCTTGAAGCTGAGAAATCCGAGTGCTAAGCCACTGGCTTGTTATGTGACCACATGCAAGCCATGTGAACCTCACCATGTTTTCATCTGTAAGAGGGAAATAATATATGCTAATATTTGTAAAGTATTTTAGAAGCATCTGATAAGAGCAAAGAATGATTTACTTATTACTCTTGCGGTAACTACTCCTCTCACCCACATCTTTACTTTTCTAAAAATCAATGAAATTGCTATGTATATTTTAGTTTGCTTGTTAAATAAAATAATATTGATCATAAGACTGAAACAGCCATCAACAAAACACAATTGATAGTTCACTTTATTTCAGTCAATTCCAAGATTGATTTTAGTAGGAATGGATAGGAAATAAAGAAAAAACTTAGGCCAGTTATGAGGAAATAGTCTTAAAAGTGAGCTCACTTAGGCTGTGTCCAGACTCAAGGTTTTTTTTGAAAAAAGTAGCCTGTTTTTGAAAAAATTTCACCTGCGTCTCGACTACAGCTACATTCTTTCGAAATTAAATCGAAAGAATGCGGCTTTTCTTTCGACTGTGGAAAATGTCATTTCATGAGGAAGAACACCTTTTTTTGAAAGTGCTCTTTTGAAAAAAGGCGTTCTTGAATGCAAACAGGGCTTTTTCGAAAGAGAGCATCCAGACTGTTTATAACACTGATATGTTTCTAACTCTGAACAAAACATTGTGGTTACTCTTTCAAAGATTTTCAACTGAACATGGACTTAATACAGCTTTTAACTGTCTTAATGTACATGAAAGAAGCACAGAAACTATTTCTTTAGCTTGTCAAATTGTTTATTTAAACTTTCCCTTTTCTTAGTTTATGTTTAACACTGTTCTGTATTTTATTTGCCTTTTTTTAGTTTGGTCTCTGCTGCTATCCGATTATGTGCCTCCAATTCCAAATGAGATGTGTGGTTAACTGATCAGTTTGTAACTCTGAAGTTCTATTGTATGTGAAGTGCCAAGGAGTTAGGAACCTAAATACTTTGACACTGCAACATGGTTTGGACTCCATGTGCATGTCTTACCTTAGTCAGAGGCTTAGAGTATGTTTTATTCAGTTTTAAGTCTTGAATTTCAGGGGATGTCTTCACTCCAAAAGACCAGCCTCCATATCTAGCAATAAAAAACAAAATGATAGGGAGTGGTCAGTAGCTTTCCTCTCTTAGCACTGGGAGAAACATTTTCTTGCAACATAGAATTCACAAATATGTTTACTATTATGTTTTACATTTTGAGTTAGAAGTACAACTTAGCCTCATATATTCACCACATTTTTATTTGAAAAAGAAGTCTATCCACTATTGAATTCTCTGAGTGCCTGGAAGTTAAGTCACTGACAGTGTGGCATCATGGAAGATGCACCAGTTCCAAAGTCAATTACCTCTGCACAGAGGAAGGGCAATCTAACTCCCTTTTGCCAATTTATGCAGTACATAAATGTAATGTTGTCTGCAAGGACTCTCAAGCATAATCCCTTGATCAGGAGGAGGAAATGGGTGCAGGCATTCCTGACTACCCTGAGTTTGAAAAGATTGATGTGAGGGACCTCTATATGGACAAGCCACCTGTCTTGAGTCATGAGGACATTTAGAAGAATGTTCCCTCCAATAAGGGCTCTGAGGAGCAATGACTGGGAGGCTTTTGAAACAAGGGTCCCTTTGCAAATATTTGCTAGGTCTTGCTGCCAGTCTAGGAACTTTTTGATCCTAGGGGGTTATTGCAGATATTTGTCTAGTCTGTCTCTCATCTGTAAATGGAACTGATCCACATCTTGAGACATCGCATGTGAAGCCTGGAATGTGGTATTACTCCTGTGGTTGCTGTCATATGCTTCAGTGTAGGCAGTGTTGGGGCATTGGCAGCAGTATCTGCCTGATATTTGTGGGCTGCTTTAAAGGGCCACTATGAATTTGGCCAAGAAAAAGGGAATCTGTATTGTGTTAGGAGAGCTCTGACCATCATGAATTTTTGAGCTTTCACAAACCTGTTGACTGGTCAGAGGTCTAGTATGCGTCTCCCACCTTGCTTTCTCTGGAGTATTAGGAAACAGCAAAGGTAAAAACCTGAGGTAGTGGATCTGTCTCTCATGCTAAGTATGAACAATCTCCAAGACCTATCTGTCTGATGTTATACATTCCCAGTACTGCAGAATGTTGCCAGATGGTAGGCAAATGAGTGGGAAGTGATGGTCAGTTGTAGCTCTTGGGCAGACTGGTCTATCATGCCCTGACCAACACATCAAAATTGGTGTTTGGAAGAGGATGGATGGGATGCAGAACATTAGATGGATGGTATGCAGAAGATGGGATGCAGAAGATGGGCCAGATAGTTTAGGTCCAGTATCACTGAGTCAGGTATTGAGAGGTGCATGATTTGGTGCTGGGACTGTGGGCTATCTTTCCTTTTTTGTCCTGCTGTACAGGTGCCCAGCAAGCAGACAGTGGCCCTAGAATCTTTTAGAGAATGAAGAGAGGAATCAGTCTTCTTTATGAAGAGCCTGGAGGCTTCAAAGGGAAGATCTTCAAGGGTCAACTGCATGTCTTTAGGGAAATCCAGTTGGGGTAGCCATGACATATCAATCACTGTTGGGAAATGGATTGGGCTTCTGTATAAGATACATTCAGAGCATATTGTAGCATAATCTTGGCCACTAGCTGTTCATCCTGGATGACTGCTTTGAACTGGTCACAGTATGACTCAGATAGCTGATCAATAAAGTTGCTCATTTTCAAACAGTTGACATCATAGTTCACCATTGGGGCTTGGTAACAGGCAATTGGAAATTGCAGAATGTCAGAGGAATAACTTTCCTCCCAAAGAGGTCAGACACTTCCAATCTCTTTCATAAGGAGTGGACCGCATACATTTATAACATCTACCAAGATGAAGTTGGATGGAATGTAGAAGAGGATAAATTCCCTCATCCTAACTGTGACCTAATATTTTTATTGGCTTACTTGCACATAAGGCACCACTGATGCTAGGGTATGCTGTACAGTTTGTGGGGTCAAAGATAGCATCATTAATATTTGAGAAGGCTGTTTTAGAGAACAAGGAAGAGCACAGCATGTTAAGGAGCTTGTGATACGTGCGATCATCTTGGTGCCCATAGTACTGAGGATACTGAGCATGTTGGAAATAGTTTACGGTTTGCTCAAGGTTTACTTTGGGGACTCACTACTATTTTTATTGATGACTTGTGGAGGGGTCAGTGGCTCATTTCTTTAATCCATGTTGTTGGGGGCTGAAAGGGAAGACTCATTCATGTCTACTAACTGACTCTCACTGTGAGTCCAGGGAGGTTGGAGGGCCTCCTCCATGATGACGATCTTCCACCTCAACTCCCTGTCCTTGAGAGGCCTGGATCTGAGCTGCTAGCAAAATACCACTCTTCTGTGCACAAGGACCGACCCTGAGAAATCATATGCACCAGCCTTGCTTATCTGCTACATAGCTTGCCTCTTTGCAGGAGAGACATTTCATGAAGCCCAGTGAACTGCGCATATTCTGCGTGTGGGGAAGGGTTCCTGATGAAAAAGTGTGTGCGGAGAGGAGCAGGGGGGTGAATAAAATCTTTTGGGGAAAAAAGTACTAAAAGAAGAAACTTCAAATAGGACTGGGGAGATTAACCATAGAAATGTAAAGGAAGATAATGGTCACAAACATGCTGCTAATAGCTCCATCTCTAGCCCAGGAAGTTGAAAAGGAACTGGGGCGGTTAGTCTGTATGCAGTGGCTACCTTTGTGGCAGGGCACAAGGAGAGAAAGTACATGTGTGGGCCGAATGGACATTGATATTGACGTTCTCTGATCAGCAGTGCAGGGACACAGGGCACCTACAGCAGAAGATCCACATGGATACTACTGGAAGAACAATGTTAAAGCTACCTTTCTTTGTCTGTAGGCATGATTAAGTATTCCTCCACATTGAAACCGGAGAGGTTGTAAAGGATGTGCCCTTCTTGGTTCTTCACATACACAACAGACACATTGAAGCTTGGGCACTTCTGGAAAACAATATACATGAATCAGCAAAGTTATTTTAAAAACCTTAGACACTGTTTAGCCATGATTCTAAATTTACACTCAAACTTTACTGCCTTGTTTTTCAGCGGGATTAGCTTTTATAACTTTTCAGCAAATTAGATATGGTTTATATGTGCCCAGGACATCTGAAATCATGGTAGCTGTCATCAAACCACCTTCTATTTCTGCTGTAACCTTATCAGTCAACTTTGTTTTGAAAGCATCATTTTTATGCGTGCAATTTTAGTAAGGTTTACAGCAGTGAAAAGCCAATAAGACTTTTACAGTCACTATCATTCATCTGCTGAAGCTGAAAACCCACAAAAAATACATTGATCAGATTATGAGGGGTACTGGGATTCAAATTCACATGATATATTCGATAGGAAATACTGTACATAAAGATGTTTTTTAATGATTTATTAGAATTCTCTCCTTGAGTTAGAAAGTGGGAAGAAGATACAACGATGTGGTGTCCAATATGGCATCCTGTAAGCTCATAAACCACTATCAATACCAAGATCTCTTCCTGAGAGGCTGACTTCATTTTCAAATGTGAGGAAATGAACTAAAAAATACTGTTCTAACCATTTGCAGATTTCTAGCTTCCCTCACGTGGGAGTGAAGAAACTTCAGTCTTCCCACTCTAAAAGCAGGCCAAGTTTCAGTTATACATTGTTTTATATTTTAACACTAAATTTTATACATTGAGGTTTGAGTCCCATATTGTCTTTAAGGCAAAGTTTCACATGCTGATGTAAGTTCAACTCCTCTGACTTGCGTTACCTCAACTGGAAGTGCATGAGAATGTAGGAAGGCAAAATTTGGTCCTTAATATTGCTTGTACTGTTTGTAAGGTACATTGTACGCAGAGAACAGATCATTTCCATACAGACAGATTCTCCCCCACCCCAAAGCTTGAGTCCTATTATCTCCAGAACAAATAAGAATAAACTACAGTAATAGAGGGTGAAAATGGGACTGAGATCTGTTAATTCTCATTACAATTATAAGAGTATTGTTGGATCCAAATAAGGGCTTGGAAATAGATGAGGAGAAATGTGCCCACAAATCCCCAGAGTGTTGATGTTCACAAGTGCTTACGTTGAAAAAAAAAATGTTCCCATGTGCAGGTGCCAGCCACCTTTTGCATCCTTTGTGCTACCTTGCATAAAAGGACTGTCTCCTTCTAGTGTTTCACAGGGTTCCCCCTTTTAACCCTAAAAGGAGACCAAGAGCAGTCCCTAGCCTTCTCTGCACTGGCAAGTTGAGTTTGATAGCCATGGATCAAGTACTGCTAAGACAGGTTTGACACCCAAATCTTGGTTTTGTTGCACTTCTCACATTCAGATTTATAGAAAGTTATATCTGAAATGTCTGACAGCCATCTTTGGGAAAATGCATTTTAAAATAAGAGATTTGTTTCCTAGACAATACCTTCACAATGATACATTTTTGGAAGGTACGATAGTTTCACAAGGTTGACATCATGACTACAAGTGTTCTGTTCACCTGCAGACTAATATTACTTTATACATCATTTCCCTGAAAACTTTAGAAAGATGAAGTCAAAGCAATAATGGAGAGAGAATGAACTCTCCAGTCATAATGAGGCCAATCTATTAGTTTCATTTTGTTAAGGAATGGGATAAAATATACCTGATGTTCTGTCATACACCTGCATGCATCCAAGAATTTCTGTAGTGAACTATGCTCGGTCTGCCAACATGAACTGTGGTTTCTACCAGAGCAGAAATAACAATAGGAACAATCATTAAAAGATATTTTTTTTATCTTTATATAATATTATTTATATAATATTTTATCTAAGAGTAGACGTCAAAATAATGACCAACATTTGCTGCATCTTGACCACTTCCACAATATTGGTTCCAAAACAATGGTTTATTATTGTTCTATTAAAATGTGTTAATTTCATTCATCATGGATCGGTGTCATAACATCTGACACTTCCAACTTAGTGGTTTCTAACTTATTGCTTCAAACTTCTGACAGGTATGCAAATCAGGTACTTGCCTGAGCAAACAGCCAATTAGCTGTATACCAGGTTTTGGTATGAACAACATAGATGCAAGTAAATGTACTTCCTCGACCAGGCATGTCAAACTTGGAAAACCTGACCTTCTATTTAATGAACATTGATTCAGCCTAATGACACTTGCAGTTACTGACTGTGTCACCAGCCTTCCTTCTTACTGACTTTGGACCTGATCCAAAGCCTGCTGAAATTAATTAAAAAGATTCCCACAGACTTCAATGGGACTTAGAAGCCTATTATGCATTTCAGTTAGAAGGCAGCTCATTTATCAATGCAATGCATGAAATGCAAGGATGTACTACATGAAACAGGACATTGAAAATTTAATCACAGAATTCTACACTATCCATTCTTTTACTTTTGGAGGCACATATATTTTATTAAACTTATATTTCATAAGCAGGGCTCGACAAATAATACAATCTACTCGCCCGTGGCGAGTAGATTGTAACCCGGAAGAGCCGGGTTCGGGCGAACTGCGCATGAGCAGAATGATCTGCGCAGCTCACCAGACAGCGCAGCTGGCAAGCGGGGCTCGCCACGGTTCAGCGAGCCCTGTTCATAAGGAACGATTAAATCCAGCACTTGACATCTAGTAAAGATTATTGGAATTCGAACCGCTATGCCATCAAGTGCCAGTGATGCCCCTCTGCCATGTATATTGGCCAAACTGGACAGGCTCTACAAGAAATGATTAATAGACAAATCAGATAGTCAAAAAGGTAACACGCAGAAACCTGTTGGGCAACATTTTAACTTGCTAAGACACTCATTAATGGATCTCAAAGTTACTGTATTATTGCAAGCCACTTTCAAAAACCAGCTTGAAAGGGAAGCTGCAGAACTTACATTTCATTTATAAGTTTGATACTTGCAACAGAGGTCTAAACAAAGACCTTGTGTGGATGGCCCACTATATTCCACATCCTAATGACATAAAAAAAACCAAGCACGGGGTACTGAAAAGCACTTAGTACCCACTCTATCAGCTTCATTTAGCAAGGACACTACTTTTTTCCTTTTCTCTCTCCTCCCTTCCCCAACCCTTCTCTTTTTCTGCTATTTATTTGGGAACAGGACCCCTTAACTCCATTGATCTGAAGAAGTGGGTTGTGCCCATGAAAGGTCATGACATGATCTACATTTTTGTTGGTCTCTAAGGTGCTGCAAGACTATTTGTTATTTAAGTGTTTTCACCTAATAGGTAATACCCATTTAGTGAATAAATATTACATTAATATAAAATCTTACAAACCCAAAATGTATGTATCAACTATTGATTCCCTCCCCTGTGCAGGAATCTCTGTATTAATGATTGTAATGATTAATGTAGCCACTTAGTGTGCTAAAAAAAAGTTGCATTGTTTGCACTTACACATCTTGTGTTGAATAGGTGCATGGATGATCCTGGTCTGCAAAATCTCTCAGCAGCACATAAGAAAGGTTTCCTAAATCATCACTTTCAGTGCTGCTCAGTGGAGAGAAGGAATAAATAACAAAGTAATTAGAACTAAGGAAACACACATTCCTGCTCATGAGGTAGAAATTGAGAAATAAATCTGTTCAAAACATCTGCCCTAGCTCAACATTCACAATCTTTGAGACATAAAATCACAGTTGATTAAATCATTGATTAAAAACTAAACATTAAGTGTGAAGGAATTAAAAGTAAAGTTTACTGCATGGACCTTAACTCTGCCTATGCTACAGTTACAGGCATAACTCTCCACCAGTTGCCATAAAAAAGAAATGCAAGACTTTCACATGTTATGAGTTCAATAGTATAGACTTATGCTTCATGATAGAACCTGCATTTGCAGACCAAAGAAACTTTGTACACAATGCTTACAGACCTAGTACACTACGCAGAAATAAGCTAAAACAGCTATACACACATGTATGATTGTATGCACATGCCTACATTATATAATCGCATTTTATGACCAAGCTTGAAATAGATTCAGTAGACCCAATCCAGCCTGATCCAAAGCCCCTACTCTTTCACTACCATTTACTTTGTGTCTTAAAACATAATAAGATGCATTTCTGTTACTCAAATGTGCACAATTTACCTCTCATAATTATCTACAAAATTCAAATAAGTGACTAACATACATTTTTGATGGGATAAGCAACTCTCAAGACTTTTTTTTTTAAACAGCCACTATAAAATGTGAATTTGACTACTCTGCTTGGAGGAAAAAAATCATATATAATCAAAAACAATGACCCTACTTCAAAGTTGTTAATGATGATGAATGGGGTTTTTACCTAAAGAAGGATTCTGCATTGTCATAAAGGCTTGGCATCAACTTCAGTGAAGGATAATCAATAGCTAATGGCTTCACAGTAAACAAGGCCATTGCCATGGCAACAAAGAGGACAGGCAGCAGAACATTTGACAGAGTTCCTCTCCAGTCTCGCCTGGTGTGGTGAAACCGCTTCATTAAAAGGGCAGCAATCTGTGTGAGAACAAGCCTTGTTCCACGTACGCTCTGGGCATCCATGAGTGCGTTACCTGCCAGGAGACAAACAAACTTCTTCACAAACATGAACTGTCTTTCCTCTTAAGTCACAATTCCCATCTGATGCTAGGTGCTCAAAGAACAAGGGTATCCTTTAAAAAATGTGTGCGTGTTTCTGTTTCTATCTCTATTTACCTTGCTTGTGAAATATTTAGCCCCTATCAAGGATAAAAATAAAACAGCCATAACAACAAATGACGATAAAGCAATATTACAGGCCAAATCTTGCACTCATGACTCAGGCAAAAATAACTACTGTACTTAACTCCAGGGTTGAAGTCAATGAGAGTTTTGATTGAGTATGGACCATGGGGCAGATGGAAGGAACTGGAACAGTAAAACCACAAACAATCCTGCTGATTATTTTCACTATAAAGTATTTTGTGCTTTCAAAGTGCTAAACAAATATTCTCTCTCAAATATCAATAGTTACCTACTAGTCTCTGGAGAAGGCAGCATAGGGATGTATTGCTCCACAGGGAGTAGAAAAGGCCTCAGGAATGCACAAACCTGGCCACCGCAACTCATAAAAGATTGTGGAGCCTGCAGTAGTCTTTGGGATGGTGCAGCTTGCTCCCATGAGGATTCCTAGGGAGACCAGCAGCTGTTGGGTATTTCTCTATTACCTGCCCTTACCATGAGGGAATCATGTCTGTGCTGACTCCCTGAATCTATCAGCCTCTGGAAACACAAGCAGAACATTTCAGGCCTCTGCAAGTCTCATTCTCCCTCTACAGAAACAAGAAATTGTACTCTGGCACCTTAGAGACTAACCCAAATATATAGAATCACGAGCTTTCATGGGCAAAATCCACTTCATCAGATGAATTGGAGAGAAAATAAAATAAACCAAGAGACATATTTAACAGCAGCAGAAGTACCTGTCAGTTGCAGGGCCTATGATACTGAGGCTATTTAAGTGGACTGCATGTGTCCCATACATTGCTTTTGATGCAGGAATGCAGATATGCAGATGTTAATGGCAGGAGAAACTGGCTTTGTAATTCCCCAACCAATTAAAATCTTGTACTCTACCATTTCCACTCCAATTCATCTGATGGGTTTTGCCCATGAAAGCTTATGATTCTAAAAATGTTGGTTAGCCTCTAAGGTACCACAGGACCACTCATTTTTCAAGTTACAGAATAACATGGCTACCCCTCTAAGATTTTTCCTCTACAGGTTTGGGATAGCCACATACCAGCCCCTGAATCCTCCAGGGGTCTTTCTGGAATGCTCAGTTCCTGCTCCACTGCATGCACACACACAATTGTTTGATTCACTATTCCCAAAGGAACTGTATACATCAGCTTCCATGATTTAACTCGGAATCCTCACTCTCTCTAATTAACTCATAGCATTTAATTTACATGCCTGTACGCAGGAATTTCTATGAGAAGTGAGAGCCTTAGGGGTAGTGCATGCCATGGGAGGGGATGGTGGCTGCCCCAGCCTCACCATGGTAGCCCAGCCCCATCCCTGGCCTCACTCCTGGGGGAGTGGGGATATCAGCCCCAGCTTTCCCTCGGCCGGCCGGGGCACTGGGGAGGGAGGTTAGGGCAATTTGCTGATCCTGCCTTCTTCCACCAAGCCCAAGCATGGGGGAGAGAGGCTGGTTTAATACACTGCCCCAGCCTCATGTTTACTTAGGAGATCTTGGGGGGTGCCTTCGCACACTTTGCACCTCACACCCTACGTAAGGCCTGATTTATACACATACACAAATCTGTTTATCATCAAGGAACAGAGATTCAAGTGACAGAATGTAAGACTATTGGAAACAAAGCAAAATCATAACATGCTTTCTCTTACAAGACAGCTTATCCCACATCCTTCTCTCAGCAGGCTGGCTGAACTCCTCCCTTTTCTTTCATAAGATCAAGCTAACTGACAGCTTGTCTTCATAGATGAAATGATAACCAAGGGATCATCCATTGCACACCACATATAGTTTGCAAAGTTCACTCTCACTCCTAAGCGGGATGACTTCTTCTGTTTTTGTTCTTTCCCCACGCCTGCACATCTTGTGGATTGACATCTTGTTCCAACTGTAAATGGATGCCCACGGCAAAACAACTTATACTTAATTTGCACATAACCAGCCATGTGTGTTCCTTCTTCCTTGCCTGCACTAAGAATGTGCATGAGTAGTCGATCAGTCAATTAACTAATAATCTTAGGCTTATCAATGAATCTAGGCAACTACTATCATTCCCACCCTCCTTGCTGCCTCTGTATCAGAGGCAGCAAAGGGCAGGTAGGGGGACAGAGGAGGTTGTTGCGAAGCAGTCTCCACCCGCTACAAGTCCAGGCCCACTGTGGGCAGGGGCTGCTGCCAGGAAGCAGCCTCTGTCTGAGGCAGTGCTGGTGCTGGCCATGGTCAGAGACTGTTTCAGGGCAGCCTTCTCCGCCCCCTTACAACCTGCCCCCAACAGCCTCTGTCCACAGGTAGCTCGGACCCCCCCATGAACAGGGACTGCTGCCCCCAGTGCTGCTGCCTCTGTATTAGAGGCAGCAGCAGGCAGCCTTTCCACAAGGGGAGCTGGTTTTGAAACTGGCTCCCCGCACAGACCGGCTCCCACCTGGCACCCCATGCTGATGCCTCAGAGAGAAGCAGCAGCGTGGAATACCAGGGGGTTCCCCAGGAGTGGGGCCAGATTGCACTGGCTGCTGGCCTTGCTCTCAGAGACTATCAAATAGTCAACTAACTGCTAAGAATTCATCTGGTTAGTCACCTATTCACTGAACTGATAGCTAACATTCCTAGCCTCCACAGATATGAGAGAGAGAGCTGGGACCAACATCACATCCCATCTCATCTTTGCTGCCTTTGGGGCTCTGTGCATAGCTTGGAGAACGTGGAGTATACATTGTTGTCAGGTCTTTGCACAAGCCATGAAAAGATGTCATGTTCCCTTGGTTCCCTCTGTGCCTGTTATGATAGTCTTGACCTATGTGGACATCAAGCAACTGATTTAACTTCCGCTGAAATCAATGAAACTTTTTCAATTGGCTTTAATAGGAGCTGGACCACCTACCAAGAGAAAATATAACATCACAGGAATTAAACATAGAAAAGTCCTATTAATGCATTCAGTTAATTTCCTTGCCAGTATAGGAATCTCCTGTATAATACATTTTCTAATGTTTTATCCAACCAAACTGATAGATCCAAATCCCATCTGTTGGATCTTCTACCTCTACCCTGGAGGAAAGTATTTCATATTCTATTAGAGCTCACTTATCATGATTTTTCATGATGATCCCTTTTTTGGTTTCATCTCATTCAAAATTAAACACCGGTGATTTTTATTGATTACTTTCTCTTCATTCTTCAAATTAATATCCTCCAAATACATGTAACACTATTAATATATCTCGTATCCTGATTAAGCTGTAAGTTAGCCAGACTCTCTGTACGTGTGTGCACGCATGCATGTTTTCAACTTTCTCTTTTGGTTAAAAGACATTGATCTCTGGGGTTGCTTTTCAATAGCAGGTATTTGTAATGTAGTAAAACTGAAAGACTTGTTTGCACTAGGGCTCAATAAGATCTAGGAAGAACAGTCATACCTAGTTAGACTTGTCCCTTTCATCTTGCATTCTGTATACTGAACTTTTCACAGATGTTATTTCTGCACTAGATTTTATCAGTTGATTGTACGAGTGCTTTCAATTAGCCTCAAGGTCAACTGTCTCTTCCCTTTCATAGTTTCTTCTGATGTATTCTAATTTTCTTCTTTAATTTTGATAGGTGACTACTCATACAGACATGGGGCATTGTTTTATTTAAAGAAACATAAAATCATGGCAGTTGTAGAGGAAGAAGAAAAGCTTAGTGAATTAGCCTTGATACAGATAAGAGGAGAGAATTGAACAGATGAAGATAAAGGCAAAATTAAAAAGCTAAATTTACTTTAAACCTTAGAATTGTGAAGAACATGAACAAAATTTACTTCATATTCCCATACTACGTATCCTCAATGGAAGTCCATTAATCTGCATGGGACATTGCACAGAACTCAGCCAACAGGTTTCTTGTTACATTCAAAATTCTATACATTTTGTCATAAGAAACTGCAGCATTATAACCAAACTTATTCCTCGGTGCGGAGAGGCGCGGCGTCAGCGCGGCCCTTCCCGAGGGCCACGCAGGGTCCTCTGCCCTCCCCTCTGATTTCCCTCACCCAAGGTCTCGTCCTCTCCGTGCTCCCCGATCACCCAAGAGCCCTGTCCCGAGTCTGACAGGGTCTGTCCACGCTCGGTCTACTGCGAGTGGCTTCCGCGTTGGCGCGACAGGGGGTAGGGGGGCTCGGGCCCAGCCTCACTCTGAGCCCAGACCCAGGGCCCTAAGGTCTGGGGGGATACGCCAATCCCCTCAGTCCTGATTGGTGGGGGACGGAACCCCCTAAACACACCAACCCCCCAGGTTCCAGCACCCTGCCCTGGGTCGCTTCCTACCTCCCTCGCCGGGCCACCGTGACGACTGGGTCTCAGGGGTCTATGCAGACGGGGTCCGAGGTGCCTCTGTCGGTGCTTCCTCCTCCCAGCTGCGTGTCTGCCTTCCCCCCTTTGTCTCTGGTGGCAGCGCTCCTTTTAAGCATCCCGCCGCAATGACGTCCTCCCTAGTGGGGCCGGCACACCCCCTCCGCAGGGGCGGCTGGCCTGCCAGGGCACTGGCGCGGGTCGACGCCATGGGCAGTGTCAGCGCCCGGCGCTCTGGCACAGCTGGGGAAGCGGCGGTGGAGTCGGGCGCAACTGATCGGGGCTGCCGCTCGGCCCCACCCGCGACAGAACAAGCCGTGCAGGGCAGGAACCAGCGCAGGGCCTCCGCTTCTCCCCAGCAAGCCGGGGACAGCGCCCGGTGTGTGGGGCGCGGGGGCTGCCCCGTCACACTCAGGAAAAAGGGAAGAAAAACATAGTAGCAAATTAAGTCAGGGATTTCAACAGAGAAAACAAAGGAATTGCAAAGACTGGATCAGAAGGTCCATATAGTACAGCATCCTGGCCAATAGTGACCAGCACCAGATGCTTCATGGGAAGGTACAAGGAGCCCCCCTTATGGCAATATGGGATAATTGACCACAAAGAAAAGACTCTTCATGATCCAAAACACTGAGATTGATTTAACCCTAACACATTGTAGCACCTTTTCTATCAACAATCCAAAATTTTCCAATCTATCACCATGTAATCATTTTTCCACATTCCCTAACCATTCTTACTGATATCTCTGAGCCCCCTCTACTTCTGCAATATGAACTTTGAGCTGAGTGACCAGTACTGCGCACACTGTTCCAGATGAGGGCGAATCACTGATTTATACAAATGGCGTTTATCTTCTTTGTATTGTTCTCCATATCATTCTTTATACAATCTACAGTTATAGTTGCTTTTTATTACACCTAATAGGACTCGAGGAATGGGTAAACACAACAAAAGGTCCTTTCTCCCAGGCTGTATATGAAATAAATGTCTATCTTGACCTCCTTTCCACAGTTATGACCAAAGCCTGTTCCTGAATTCCCAAGGTATTAAATCACTTGGAAGATGAATAATTTGAATCTGATTTCTACATATATTTGAAAGTCACCCAGGCATGACCTGTTTTCTTCATTGACAATTTGCTTATACCTGGAATTCAGAGTGTCATTTTTATTTTGAAGTAATTCCCTACATCCCTTTTGTATACATGTCAGGAGGCATAAGTGAAGCACAAGACTTATTCCACAGCTGGTAAAGTAATTCTAAAGGACAGAAAAGGAACAGCCAAGCTCCCAATTATGAATTTAACTTTCATGCTGACAGTGTATAGGAATCTTCACATGAATAATTTAGCTGATAAAATTAAAATCTGACCCAACTGTTAGAAATTGTCTTACATGACTTATGAGTGCAATTATGTGCAAGAAGTACAATTATGTCCACAATTAAATTGTGCTTCCCAATTCACAGAAATTCTCCCTTTGCATTTCAGAGAAGAATACTAGTGAATTTTAATTCAAGAAGCTACAAAAAAAGATACAAAGAAATCAACTTATTTCAATAAGTCCTGTAAGTTTTGGACTCCAGGAACTCAAGTTTATAACTCATTCAAAAGTTTGGATGCTCCAGAGTTCTCAATGGTACCAGAGGTTTTGAAGTTTTCATTTAGGATATAAAATTGTGCTAAAATTAGTTAAAATCAATTTAAATTAATATACATTGTTTTTTCATCACAACAGAAGGAAGGAGGGTATCTAGTGGTTACAGCAGATGACTACAACTCAAAGGTCCTACCATCTGTTTTGAATGAGTAACTTATTCAACAGCAAGGCTAAATGACTTGCCCAAAAACCATCTCTGCATTTGTTTACCCAACTGTAAACCAAAGGTATTTATTTACATCACAAGTGTTGTGAAGATTTTCATAAAGTGTCTTCAGATTTTTGGATGAAAAGTGCTTTAACAAGGAAAGTATGAAATTCTTTCATCCGGCCCTTGTAGCAAGTCCCAGCCTTACCCCCTAATACACTGCCTGGGAGCTGGGGAGGCTCAAGCCCTTTCAACTGTCTCTATTTAAAGGGCTCGTACCTTCCTCACGGCTCCCAGGCAACATGGTAGCAGATGTCCAGCAGGCGCAAGCCCTTTAAATAGAAGCAGTTGAAAGGGCTTGAGTCACCCCATCGGTCAGGGGCGGAATTTCAGATTTTGGTTGGGGGCAGTGAGCTCTTCACTTCATGCCCTGATAGACAGAGGGGGAAGAGAGTGAAAGCGGGGGGGGGGGGGGGGGGAGATGAGGACAGCAGCTTCAGCAGTGTTACTGAGCATGCCCAGTAGCAAATGGGGGGGGGGGGCAGATTCCATCTGCCCTTCCCCCATGCACATATCACCTCTTTCTAGGGTACTAAGGCACTGGAAATTCTAGATTTTTTGGCGGACAACTTAGCAATTTGCTGACCGAAGCCCTGTATCTAATTCCTCTATAAAAGAAAGAAAATTTAAATAAATTAGAGACCCATTGAGCTCTAATATTAACATGTTCTAACATCTTATAGCAAGTCTCTTAAGGGAAACTGGTTAGCCTTAACATTTTAATATACAGTCTTATTTTCTTACTGACTGGAGGGAGGGAGGGAGGAAGGGAGGAAGAGAGAGAGAGAGAGAGAGAGAGAGAGACTGACTCACTCTGTCAGGACTCCTGGGTGCTCTCTCAGCTCTGGGAGTAGTGTGGGGTCTAGTGGGTTACAGCAGGGGGAAAATATATTCACGCTCTATATATGATAAGAATGGCCAGACTGAGTCAAGACCAATGGTCCATCCAGCCCACTACCCTGTTTTCTGATACTGTCCAGTGCCCGGTGTGTCAGAAGGCATGAACAGAACAAGTAATCATCAAATTACCCGCTTCCGGCAAACAGAGGTTAGGGACACCATTCCTGCCCATCCTGGCTAGTAGCCATTGATGCACCTATCCTCCCTAAACTTATTTTGTTCTTATTGGAACTCTGTTACAGTTTGGGTCTTTCCACCATCTCCTGGGAAAGAGATGTGGCCTGTGAAGAAATAATTTGTTTTAAATCTGCAGCCTATAAATTTAATTCAATTCTTGTGTTACAATAGTGAAGGAGAAAATAACATTTTCGTATTCTATTTTTTCACATCATTCATTATTTTCTAGACCCCTAACATTCTCTCATCCTTTAGTCCAGGTCTGGCCAAGAGCCTGTAAGGGAGCCGGCCAAGCTCTTTCATCCAGCCCGCGGTAGCTCCCAGCCCACTAACACGTTGCCTGGAAGCCAGGCAGGAGGAAGCCCTTTCAACTTCTTCTGTTTAATGGGCTCTGCATTCCCTGCGGCTGACAGGTAACATGTTAGCAGCCACAGGGAAGCCACGAGCCCTTTAAAGAGACGCAGTTGAAAGGGCTTGCGCCTCCTCGGTGGGCAGCCTCCTCGGTGGCCAGCTCCCAGGCAATGTGTTAGCAGTGGGGCCAAGAGCTGAGAGTCCTTTCAACTGCTTCTATTTAAAGGGCTTGTTCCTTCCAGTAGGTTGCTAAGGTGTGAGCCTTTTAAAGTGGAAAGAACTCACAGCTCCAGCTGGTCCCCTAATACATTGCTTGGGAATCACAGAGGAGGTATAAGCCCTTTCAACTCCTGCTATTTAAAAGCCCCGCCCTTTCACCTGAGGCCCCACACCTTCTGGGGCAGCCCGTAACCACTTCAAAAATGTTTGAAGTGGCCCTCCTTCAAAAATTATTTCCTACCCCTAATATAGACAATCTCTAGTCTACCTGTTTGTCTAACATCCTCTGAAATATCTCCAATGATAGAGATTCCATAACCTCCCTTGGCAACTTATTCCAGTACTTAACCATCCTAGCAGTTAAGAAGGCTTTCCTAATGTCCAACCTAAAGCTCCCTTGCTGCAATTTAAGCACAATGTTTCTTTTCCTATTCTCAAAAGTTAAGGGGAATTATTCTTCTCTTTATGTCTTATAGCAATCTTCTCTCCATATAAAAACTAGTATGTCCCCTCTCAGTCTTCTTTTCTTCAAACTAAAAATCACCTGTTTTGTCAATCTTTCCTCATAGGTCATGTTTTCTAGACCTTTAAGCATTTTTGTTGCTTTTCTCTGGGCCTTTTCCCATTTGTCCACATCTTTCCTGAAATGTGTCACCCAAAACTGGACACAATACTCCAGTTGAAGCCTAATCAGTATGAAGCAGAGTGGAAGAATTACTTCTCATACCTTGCAACATTCCTGGCTAGTACAACCCAGAATGATTGTTTTGTTTGTTTGTTTTCAACAATATTATACTGTTAACTCATCTTTACCTTGTGGTCCACTATGATCTCCAGATCCCTTTCTACAGTACTTCTTCCTAAGCAGCATTTCCCATTTTGTAGGGGAACTATGTAACTGATTATTCCTTCCTACATGAAGTACATTGCATTCGTCCTCATTGAATTTCATCCTATTTATTTCAGACCATTTCTCAAGCTTGTCTAAAGTATTTTGAATCCTCTTATCTAAAGAACTTGTACTTCTTTCCAATTCAGCATCATTTGCAACTTTACGGCTACGTCTAGACTGGCATGATTTTCCGCAAATGCTTTTAACAGAAAAGTTTTTCCGTTAAAAGCATTTGCGGAAAAGAGCATCTAGATTGGCATGGATGCAGTTTTGTGCAAGAAAGCCCTGATCACCATTTTTGCCATCGGGGCTTTTTTGCACAGAACAGTTTTCAGCTGTCTATACTGGCTGTTTTGCGCAAAAGCATTTCCGGAAAAGGGCTTTTGCCCGAACGGGAGCAGCATAGTATTTGCGGAACTTACGTTAGATCGTCAGTGTTCTTGAGCAAATTCAAGCGGCCAGTGTAGACAGCTGGCAAGTTTTCCCGCAAAAGCTACTGCTTTTGCGAAAAAACTTGCTAGTCTAGATGCAGCCTACATGGGTATTCTCTATGCTATTATCTAAATCACTGATAAAAATATTGAACAGAGTCAAACCCAGAACTGATTCCTGCAGGACCCCTTACAATTTGCCCTTCTAGCTTGACTATAAACTATTGGTAACTACTGCCTGGGAACTGTTAGCCAACCAGGTATGCATCCACTTTATAATAAAATAGGTCACATTTCCCTAGTTTGCTCATGAGAAGCTCATCTGAGACAGTATCAAAAGCCAAAGTCAATATACACAATACCAACTACTTCCCTCCCCACATACCCTTCCATTCACCAGGCTTGTTACCCTCTCAAAGAAAGCTGTTAGGTTGGCTTGACATTATTTGCTCTAGACAATAATGTAATAAGTAAGTCAGCATGGATTTATCTTCTAGGTGTTTCCATCATTATTTGCTCTATTATCTTTACAGGTACTGAAGTTAAACTGACTGATCTGTAATTCCCCAGGTTGTCCTTATTTTATAGATAGGTGCAATATTTGCCCTTTTCCAGTCATCTAGAATCTCTCCTGTCTTCCACAACTTTGCAAAGAAAATAGCGCTGATATCGCTTCAGTCTGTTCCTTGAATGTTTTTTGATTTATTCCATCAGGTCCTGGGGACTTGAAGACATCTAACTTTTGTCTAAGTAATTGTAAGTAGTTATTTCTCTATTTAGCCTCTGATCCTCTCTCTTTTTTCACTGGCATTCCTTGTGTTAGACATCCAAGCACTACTAATCTTTTTGGTGAGAGCTGAAACAAAAAAGGTCATTTAGCACTTCTGTCATTTTCACATTTTCTATTATTGTCACCCCCAATGCTTGAGTAGTTCTATGCATAGAAACTCTACCATGGAAGGCATAAACTACAAGCTAAAACTTGAATTTATTTGAATTTGCAGGAAATAGAAACTGACTAAAACTTACAACTGTTATACGAGAAAATATTTTCAAAATGAAACATTTTGTTGCATTTCATTTGAAATATTTCAGACTCACAGAGTCACTGAATTTCAAGTCAGAAGAAACCACCAACTTGTCTGATCTTTAGTATATCACAAGACACTAGCACCATCCAGCGCACACCAATGCTAAATCCAGCAAGCAAAAGTAGCCCAAAATATTACAGCCCACAAGTGATTATATTTTTATGTACCAGATTAAAGAATCTGAAACAATTTTATTTGAGAAGTTTATTCAAAACAATTCATTTTTGTTTTAGGATGTGTCCTCCAGAAAATATTGATTTCTATGAAACCTATTTTTCAATGGGAAAATTTTCCAGATGAAAAATTTCAGCCAGCTGTGGAACTGAGCTATATATTTATGTCCCTCTGCAAACAAGCTTTCTATGGAGCTTAAGATTCATGCACAGAAGAAGAGAAGCAGCTTGGCAGAAGGAGGAGTGACCAGAGCTTGTGAATTACAGTAGTTGAACCTGGATAGCAGGCACAGAGTAATTCAGTGCAACTCCAGGACCTGGTGGAAGGGAATTTTCCTACTTCAACCAACCTCAGACTGACTTAGCCCATTGTTTCAGGCATTAGACAGAGGATTTCCTTTATGTATGTAAGGCATTCAAATAGCTTAAGATATCATATATTAGGTATTTTATCACAAACCATAAGAACTGAGTCTGGGACACCACGAGGAGTCCTGTGGCACCTTATAGACTAACTGAAGTGTAGGAGCATAAGCTTTCGTGGGCAAAGACCCACTTCGTCAGATGTGGGTCTTTGCCCACGAAAGCTTATGCTCCTACACTTCAGTTAGTCTATAAGGTGCCATAGGACTCCTCGTCGCTTTTGCAGATTCAGACTAACACGGCTACCCCTCTGATACTGGGACACCACGGTTATCGCCATCATCATCTGATAAACAAGTGGCTGAGAAGCAGTATAGCGTGCACCAAAACACACACAAAAAGATGGGCTTCGTTAGCGAAATCTTTCTGGCAATTTTTTTGGACATTTCTAGGTATCCAGTTGCAGCAATTCTCAAAGTTCTGCGGAGAGAGGAAATCTCTTCATTTATATGCCACAGACCCTTCACTGCTTTTGGAGGAACAGGTTTGACTCAGCCCATCACTTACTATTCATAAGGAGGAATTTATTGTTAGGCTTTTGTTACCCTCAAATTTACTCATATGGGGCTAACTTTACACAGCCTACCTCAGTAGTTACAAACAGATCAGGGTTTCTCTTAACTGAGGCTGCTAGATCTCACAAGACCTTCCCTGTCAAAAAAAAATCCACCAACATTGAAGCCACCCTAGGCATTGATGCCACATCACACTCCCATTCCAGCAATATTTACAAAAAAGTATAGCAGGAGTTGCATTTAGTTCTATGCTACAGTGTTTGGGCTGACAGAGCTTAGGATGATAGTAGCAATACACCTAGCCAATGTGTGAATGGGAGCAAGCACCTCATGGCTCTCTCAAAGGTGTATCAATGGCTTGTGGGAGAATCAGGGATTGGTCCTGTTTTGGGTAGGGGGCTGGACTTGATGACCTCCTGAGCTCTCTTCCAACTCTGTGATTCTATGATCCTTACCCATAGGCAAAATACATAATTGTGTAGGGCACCTGAATATCTGGGGCACCACTGGGTCTGAATGTCCATCCATCTACCTCTTCCTATCCCTGTTCGGTGGCTCTGCTTCCTCCAGGGAGATCTAATTAATTTACAAGTGAAAAAGCCTGCCAGAAGCAGAATACTGAACCTGAGAGTCATCCAAGTGATAATGAAGCCATTTAACAGGTGTTAGCCAACCCTAGGTATGTAATGTCCATTTCTGAATTTACTATGTTAGTTCACAGGACCATAGTTTAAAATCTGCTTTAAAAATATTTCATTCACGTGTTAATGAAGATTATGAAAGCACAGCTCTAAAAAAATCTTCATCCTCCCTTGGCTGACATTGAGTATTTGGGCACCAATTTAATAGTACTGTGTAGAGCCTCATAAATCCTAAAGATGTCCCTGGAGAGAACAGGCATCTGACTGTTATCAGCTGCAGGGAAGGATAAGGTTGAGCCTTCAGGGTGGTAAGAAAAGTAAAATGAGGATGGGTGTACAGACAGCCACACCTGTTCACTTCCCACCTCCAACAAGAAGTGTATTTTAAATGTTTCTTTCTGGGATTTTTCTACACTAATGACAGACATGTATCTCAACTACAATCCCAAACTAAATCCAGACTCTGTGTTTGGGATTAATGTTTAGGTTTGTCTCCGAAGGTAAACATATTGTAAAGTTCCATACAAAATAGATATTGAATGCTGATTTTAAAATTCTGCTAATACATTCTAAAGTCAAAAAAAAAAGCCACAAGAATCACAGCCTGTCCCCTATTGTGGCTTTTATTTCAATTCCATATACCACACCATGTAACACTCTGAGAAATGCATAGAACACAACTCAGGATCAATCTGTCAATGTGTGATCAAATAAATGAGGCACACATTCTTTGTTCTGCTTGCTGGAAAAAAAAGCAGGTAAGTAAGCAATTTTCCAGTTGTCATGCATCTGTGATTCAAATGACATGCGGTTGTTACAAACATTTCACCACTGATTCAAAAACGCACTACTACTCACACACACACAGCAATGACAATGGCCACAATGTTAACAGCATCAGCTTCTCCTGCCTAATGGGAGATTATTTTGGGAGAGATAACTAACAAATGGATAATCCATTGTACCTTGCATTGTATCTTGAGTACTGTTGGCTAAACAATATTTGGAGTCTCAGCTGCACCTGGATCAGGGAGTTGGCTGCATAACCACTGCTGACACACATTAAGCTCTGTGTTATTGATGGACATGTGAGATCACAACTTCAAAGTGAGTGGAAGATGCACACACATTTTCATAAGCAGTATGAATAATATCAAAAGAAGAAAAAATACGCTCTAGCAATCCTTCAGTATAGGCTACTGAAGCACCATTAACATTGCCAACCTCTGTCTGACTTTCTGTGAAAGTGTTAAATCAGACAAAGGAAGTCTCAACAGGCAAGCTGCTTTCCAGATGGTCACCCATGGATGTACCAAGTGAATCCTCAATCTTCTTAATTGGAAAACTAACATAACTAAGCATATCAGGAATATGCAATCAAATGAAATGTGCATGCCTCTCAATTAATTCATTTCAGGATACTTTTTAGACATCACCACCACAAGAGTATGTTATACAATTTAGCTTTGAAATTTTATAAAGAGCTGTGCTAATGAAAAGTTAAAGCAGGAATTTATTCGAACACACACTCTTCTGAAAATGTTATTGGACAAAATTCCTTTCCCTCATTCATTCTGATAACTCACTAGGCTGGATTAATCCAATAGCTGCAAATAGAAACAAAGATTTTACTTAACTGAACCTACAGTTTTATTATCTCATAAGGTTCTCTCTGATGTGTGTGGTACATCTAAGTAGGTCAGATAAACAGAGAAAATGATGTGTAGTCAGAGACAGAACTGTGCTCATCATGCATAAAATCTCACTTATGCAGAGATCCCAGATAAGATTTCTGCACTATACAAGTGCAACTTAATCCCTATTTGGAAGATCAAACATGTGTGGCACAGCTCATGATCACAATCAGTGAAACACAAGATCATTCTATGAACAGTTAGGAACAGAACCCAGGACTCTAACGTGGTAGACCTAAATCCCGTCTGCTGGACTGGACTCTCTGCCTTTCAATATTTATTCTCCCTCCTCCCACTAAACCAGATTCTTTTCCCAGAGCCTGGGATATCAAGCTGACTTTATGTTCTGCATTAGGAAACAGTTGTGCAACCCCCTTGAAAAGTGTGGCTCAAGTTCTCCGCTAGTGCATGAACTAAGTAATGGCTAGCAACTACTACTGTAGTTCAAACAGTGGCGATCCAACCTTCTCCAGGGTGGGGTCGGAGGTGTGTGTGAAATCTGTTAGGTAGGCCAGGTCTACACGACCAGTGCTGCTGCAATTGATGCAACGCTTCAGTATCAATATCGTGGGTCTGGTGAAGACTTGCTAAGTAAATGGCAGAGTGCTCTCCTGTCCGTTCCGGTACTCCAGCTCTTTGAGAAGAGTAAGAGAACTCAGTGGGAAAGCATCTCCCATTGACAAAAGGTTTTTTTCATGCTTCCACTTCATCTGGTTAAAAAACAAAACAAACCACATTCTCATATACCAAAAATTACTCCCCAAAACAATAGGAGTAAGCAATGCTTACTGGAAAAAAATTCAAGTTTCAGGGTGGGCATGAGTTATTTTAGCTGAAGTTTTGTTTTATTATTTTCTTTTGAGAAATCTGTAATCAAATGGAATTGCACTTTTTGATGGAGGTACCATCAACACTAGACACAGTCTTGTTAGCACAACTCTACAACATAATTAGTTGTATTTTATGTATGGTAGTTAATCATTAGATAGTTATGCATTAGATGAGACAAAACATCAATGACTCACCATCACAGCTCTTTCATTAGCCATTGTATAAACTATTTCAGAAATAAAAATTCTTTTAATTAGAACTCTGTATTCTTAGCAGTATTTTTCCTACTGTACAAGAAAACATGACAGTACTTCAGCTTCAGATACACCTGATTAATTGAATGCGTCTGAATTTCTTGTCAAGTACCTACTTAAAGTTTTAATATGCGTGTATGTATGCACACACACAAATATATGTAAAAATGTTAATTGATCTTAAATTTCATGGGTTTTTCAGTTATGTTCAATGCTGTAGTATTCAAAATGTCCCACTAATATTCATTATTATTTTTAGTTCTTGAATTAAAGTGGTAGAAATGATCTTCAGAACAACCATCTGAGGTAGGATGGTTTTATCTCAATTTTATATGGGGAACTGAGGCAGAGTGTTAAATTATATCTCAATTGAAAACTTCTTCCAAAAACTAATTTTTTTTCCTTATCTGAGTTTACAAAGACCATACATACACTGTAAAGTACTATGTCTTTTAGGGTTGCTATTTCTTTCAATAATACATATGTAATGTTTACAAAATCTATTTTTTATGTTTATAACAATTACAAATAAACTGTTTAGTCTGAGTAGCTGCAACCTGGAAATATCACATGTATATGTCCCTTTTATTATGGTATATTCAAATTTAGTATATAAATTGTAATTTACATGAAGACTAAACACAGAGCCTTTGATGTTGATGTTTTATAATGTTCACGTAAAACACTGTAAATTGTTTACCAAAGACCGCCTTGGTTTCCAAACATCATTCTATCTCACAGTACATTAGGTTTTATTACACCTTTTCCCCCCTCCACCATATTTTAGTTTTCTTCAATAACGTAAACTAAATTTAGAATATGGAACAATCATTTATTTCTCTAAACTGATGGATATCTCTCATAAAGATTTTGACTAGCCATGTCAATCTCTGTGTCACATACAGCTGAATTGCATATTTTTCATCATTATGCAAGGGCAAACAGGGAAGTTTTAACTGAAGTAACCCAAGAAAAAAGAGAGAGACCAGAGATTGTCAGCAAAAACGAAAGCAAAATGAAATTGATTGGGAATGGGGGAAGAGCATACTAAAAACTCTGGTTTTGGTTGTTGAGAATAAATACTCACTAAAACAGGGATGGGCAACCATGAATGGTGGGTGGGCCACATGAGTGTCCCTCCTTTAACTTGGTGGGCTGCAGCAGCCCACCATCTACTGGGGTTCCACCTGCAGCCCCCCAGTACCAGTCGATTCATGGCAGTTCAGCTCTGGGAGGAAGTGGAAGGAGCGGGAACCAGGCAATTCATAGCTTCCCCAAAAGTGATTGATAGTATTACCCGAGGTTCTTCCAACCCAAACCTCTCAGTAACTTTTACTCTCTGCGAGGTGGTGTCAGGAAATAATTCAGGGGAGACATGTTCATCCAACTGATAGATGGATGGTACAAACAGGACAACACAAGAGTGCTTTCACTTAAAGCTAAACTTTACTTAGTCTCAAGCACTTACACACGTCTGCAACAGGTTAGTAAAACACCCAACCTAGATAATTACTGAAGTTGAGTGTGGCTCTCAAGTGACACCGAGCAGGCTTCCGATGGCCAGTCTTCTGTCTGCCGGTGGGGGCGAAGATGCGTCCAGAAGTGAAGAATCCTCAAGGAGTCCTCAAGGCGTCTCTCCAAGTGTTCCCAAAATTGTCCCCCCTAACTCAAACTTTTCTTCCCTATTTATCCATTAATATTACAATAACATGTCACTCAAAAACTTGTTAGGCAAGCACTTTTTAAAGGTTAGGCAAGAGATTTTCTTCTGATCATCACTTTTACCAAATGCGTTTTTTCTTTTTCAGAGACTCCATGCTTGGGGGCCCTGACAGATATATGTCTTAGGCATTTAGCGATTTCACTAGAGATTTGGGCCTCAGGAAGGATGCGGGGTCAGACTGCCCTCTCTATGGCACCCAAACTCCCCTTCTTACCTCTCCCTGACTTGGTCATGCTGTCTAGGCCTATTTTGGGCCTGTTAGCTTGGTTGCTAAAGTTCATGCAGTAAGCAATAGTGGTTCAAGCACATTACTGGATTGTAGAAAGGGATTTGCCACCAAGGCAACATATCAGATGTGCCAGCATTGAGGGGGGATTTGGTGCTGAGCCTGGCATCACTATGTATTCTGAGGCTTTGGTATTGATGAACCCAAAAGCTCTGTGATGCAGCCAGAAGATGCCAAGAGCCAACTGAGAACAAGGCAGGAAAAGCCATGACCCCAGAGCACTCCTGAGTCAATAGACAATTCAGGAATAAGAGGCAAATCAGGTCTGATTATGCCACCTGGTATGCCATCGGCACTGGTACTGGTGCCAAAAATCACAGTTCTGAACTTAATGGACACCCTATGATCAGAACCAAAGTTGATGGCATAAGCTCTTAATGATCTTAGCTCGAGGAGCAGTTGGATGGAGCTGCTCCATACTATGTGCCAGAAGGACTAAATTACCAGTCTGAACTCTTCTTTGAAGAAAATAAATCTCCCTGCACTCTGGTACGGTCCTGATTCGTTTTATGGCACCTCTTCCTCACTACACCAGAGTAGGAGGAAATGCCACAGTCCAAACATGCAGTGGCATCATCTGTTGGATCCAAAGGCAACCACCAACCAGACATGGGTGTCAGTGCTGAAGTGAGACCCGCAGCCAGCCAATTACCTGATAATATTTCAACACTAAACCTAAGGTACTAAGCAATGAATACATACAAGAAACATTCTAAAAAACAGAGATTGAACATGAGTGGAAGACCACGCAGAGCTTCAGCCATTGGTGGTAAGAAGGAACTGAGGTGATTGGGACAGGACCGTCCTGATATTTTCAGGATGGAATCACAGATGCTGGACATGAGTGCCCCCCCCCCCCTTGGGGGTACCGCTAGGCAAAGTGCTGCAGTTCTGGTGCACTAGGTACACACACACCTAAGCAGGAGTAACTGACTACAAAGGATGCAGGTGGGGCACTGGCCATTTGACCAACCCCTCACAGGTCCCACCCCACGGAGGGCTGGGATAATGCTCTCTCTGCTCTGGGTACCACCCCTGCCCTACGTCTTTCCCACTCCTGCTCTGCCCCCACCACACCTGTTCCCCCAAGCCTCCTTCCCCCCAGTGACATGGCCCCAGGAACTAGTGTGGGTCTGACGCACACAGCAGGGATCTGGCCCACCTGCACTCTGCAGTGGTGGCAAGGTGAAGTAGAGAGACATGGCTTTGTTCCTTGGCTGCCGACTGCATCACTCCACTTCCCAGTACAAAGTGGTGGCAGTCCCACCCCTCTCCCAAGTGATGCACCAGGAGCTGGGGACCACAGCTGCATTGCTCCAATTTCCACCATGGCCACCAGTCAATGTGGGGAAGGAGAGAGATTCTCTCATCGGACACCAGACACCCACTTGTCCCCCAAAGCACCCCAGAAGCTCTGTTGCCTTGCCCCTCCCACTCATGATGTTTGCGGAAGGGACAAGGCCTTGAGATGCGCCCCCCCCCCCACATTGTCAGTGCACCTAAGTAAAATACACAGCTGTAACTCTTCAACAAATACCAATCCCTGTAGTACCCTACTAGCTATCCCCTCCCTTCCCCGCCAAACTTGATATATTGCTATTGACTGTCAGTGGACAATTTTCTGTTTGTGGGAGAATTAATTTTTCTAGAAAGATATGGAGACACAGTATTGAAAGATTTATTAAAATCCGTCATCCATCTTCTTTTATACAAAACTCTCCTGGGGATAGAATGGAGAGTTCTACTTAAAAATTCTCTAGTGGCACAATATTCTCCAAATATATTACACCTACCGCCCTACTGCCATCCACAAATGAGAAATAACAGTTAATCCGAACTGAGGAATTAGTTCGGATTAACTTTAAACTGCTGCGTGTAGCCGCGGGCAGTTCGTTCGAACCAAGGGGGATTTAAAAATGTCAGCCGGACCAGAACATGCAAATAAAGCCCGGGATATTTAAATCCCGGGCTTCATTTGCAACTCCGGTTGCCTGATTTGCCTACCTAGCTTGAATTAACGAGCTAGTGTAGACATACCCTTACTTAGAGGTCCAAATATCACATTAACCCTTTTCACAACAGCATCACAATGGGAGCTCGTGTTCTGTTACTGGTCTATTATGACTCCTTCTCCAATTCCCCTCTTTCTAAAATACTGTCCTTCATTCCATTAGCATGGCCTGCTTTGCAAGATATGTTTTTAATACAGCTGTGCAAAGTTATATATCTTGTGTGAACAGGCCCAGGTTACCAGGCAATCCAAATCATTCTATGACTGCTTTTTCTTCCTCATTATTTCCCATTCTTATTATTTACCAATCTTTTTAGCATCTCCAACTTTATCAGGAGTGATTTTAAACACTTGCATCTCTTTAATCCAGCAACCTGGGGAAACAGGGTATGTTGGATTAAAGAATTTTCTGGGTCAGAAAGGGCCTGTGGGGTCTGGGTGTGAGAGGGATGAGGATGGAGTATGTACTTGTTGCCCCCCACCCACCTCTGGAGCGCATGTGGCTCTGTGCACCTCACCACTCCCTGACACCACTGCTACAGCAGTAACAGGAACACTACTGCTATAGCAGTAACAGGGAACAAGCCTTAGGAGAAGCATATCACTGAGTTGCTGTTCCCCCAGCTGGGGAGGAGAGGGAGAATAGAGTGACAGTAAGCAGATGTGCTTCCTCCTCTCACCCTGCCAGCATCCATACCATGGGTGTTCCCAGATCAGGGACACCTGAGTATGGAGGTTCAAGCACATTTACTTCCAGATCACAGGCAGCTGTGTTGATTAGCTTTGGGCCCAGCATTGGTCCCAATAGGTTTCCGGTACAAACATACCCATTTGATGATGATTCCCCATTGATTACTATTTTTTGAGATCTGTCAATTAGCCAGTTCTAAATGTCATTGACCTGTACCTTACTAATACTACATAGTGTTAGGTTTGTAGAGTCAGAAGAGTGGTCCATTTAGTCCAATGTCTGCTATTACAACACAAACTGCTTTAGAGAAAGGTACGAAAAATCCTGCAGTATCCAAGATGGGATAATCTTCTCTTTGCATTAGGTTTCTTGTGACCCCAATGGCAAAAGTTTGGCATTTACCTAGAAATATGACCATTACCCATTTCAATCTAAAAATATCACTACTATAAACATGGATGTTCTTGTTATCTGAATAAATGCCTACTCCTTTTTCAATGCTGCTAAGTTTCTGGCTTCAGTGATCTATTGCAGCATAGAGTTCCACAAGTTAACCATATGATGTGTGCAAAAGTATGTCATTTTACTAATTTTCCATTTGCCATCTTTTAGTTTAATTGAGCATAGCTCTGATATTTCAGTTCCTGACTCTATAAACAGAAAAGAGTAGACACAGGGTAAATACCACACCAATATCCTCTGTAGTGAAAAGTGATACAGATTATTCATTTAACTTCTCAGCTAAGTACTCATATTCCTTAATTCTTCCTTTCCTCCCTTGTGCTCCAATTGCACCACAGACAATTTTATAGCCATTCTTGCAACATTAAAATTTCTATCTATTCATCATGGAAAAGAGAAGAGCTTTGTAATCATCTAATCTTTAATGGAAATGAACTAAGGGGGACCAACAGAGTTTCTGCAAAATAACATATATTACCAATTGGAAATCACAAGTAAATGTGTATAGACTCCAAAATTACACATACACTAAAAGTGTTAAAACAAATTGCTGCTTTACTTTAGGGTTCTAATCCCAGTTCAGCAGCCTATCCTTCTTTATCGCACATAAGCATGTGCTTAGCTTGAATATGTGTTTATGTCCCATTGCCTTCAATAGGTCACAATCACATGGTTAAAGTTAAGTGCATGTTTAAGTGCTTTGATAAACTGAGGTCCTGTGTATTTCTTGCAATTGCTTATTGGTCAAATCCTGACATTCTGGGATCTTAAAAGCCTTTGGGTTTTGCCTTTTCATTGTTAATAATCATTTGTTGTCCCCATTCCAACACAAGTACTGATTCACCAACACACACACAGACCTTGAATACTCTCTCAAAGACAGACTCAGATATTCTTATACACACCAAAGTAACACCCATCAGAATTTTGCCTATAAAGTCTCTGCTTCAAGAGCAAATGCAACAGAACTTCTTAGCATTGTCAAAATAGCTTTTAAGAAAGACAGATCATATGAGGACAAATGTCAGCCCTCAGTTCAGATCCGCTCATTTAGTTTTATTATGGACCTGAATTGGACAAATGGATCGATTCCAATAAAAGAGATTTAATCTGTGAAATACATCATCATGGGAAGGTACCTTCAGCTCCCACAACTGCTCACAGCTGACTATTGCTAGGATGGGGAGAGGAACAGATAGGCCCCTTGCTCAGATTTGACCCTTATGGATTCATGGTAACCCTAAGACTTCTGGCATGAACCCTGATATATCCAACTTTCTCAGACTGGTGTGGCCACATGTGATAGATAGTTCCATTGTGGGCAGAACAAGTGAGCAGTCCAGGGACTGACTCCAGTGATGTTCTCTAGCATGCATCATCCCAACAGCGTGCTCTCACCCAAATTCTCTACAGCTGATGGCTCTTTAGCTATGAAACTCTTAATAATTCAGCTATTTGCTTATGAGCCTATTTAAAACCCACTGAACTCATCTGACAAAGAAAAAGTTTGACTGTCTTTCAGTCTGCTTTCAGATTAAAAAGGATACAGGTCAAGCTATTATTGCCCATGGAACATTCTGGTGAACTAGCAGAGATGGATAGCGTTCATAAGCAATTTCGAAAGCCTTTATGACGATACTTCACAACTGTCCTTAATGATGAATGGCAGTCATCAGCTTTGAATGAAAATTTCTCCTCCATCTTCCTTCCCAAAGAAATGGCATTATTGCCTTATTTTCTTACTATAATTTATCAGCCTCAGAATATGGAATTAATGACTAATTCTATAATTATATGCCACATGCCAAATGAAGAAATAGCCTGGAAGGTTAGCTAGTTATTATAGGTTAAGTTATTAGGTACAATACAGATCAAATATTGATTATTATATAAACTGTAATGCTTAGACCCCAATGAAAATGCACCATAGACAGGACAAACAAATCTAACTGCCCTGATATTGCACAGTGTTATCTAACTGAAGACTTCCAGTAATACAGAATTATACGTCAGTTATGAAATAAAGAGATATCCCAGTCTGTCCCTTTTAATCAAACTAGGATTTTTTTTCCATTTCTTCTGGAGCTATTGTTGTTCCTATAATTTATTTTTTTCTCCCAGAGAAACCCTTGTCATATTTGTTCCCCATACACATCTCCACCACCATATGTATGATGACAAGAAAGTCGCAGGCAGGAATAGTTAATTAACCAATGTACAAGTTACCACGGAGTATTTATAGAGATTATGAAAAGCATTCAGCATTGGCCTCACTGCTCCCTTTGATGTCAGTGATAAAACTCCCACAAAATCCCAACCCACAATGTTTGCCCTTGGTAAATGAGGGTCTCAATTAGGCTACAGTTATCTTTGGAGCAGGTCTTATGTCATAGTGACAGCCTTGATTGGGGGTTATTGTGATAGAGGACACAAACCTGGGTTCAAAATGCCTCTTATCACAGTGAGAAGCACGAAGTGTATCATCTGAGGAAGATCATTTAATTATTTCAGTTGCACAAGGAAAGGGCACTCCCAGAGCACTGTGGGGACCACAGGGCAACATTCTTCACTTGCTACTTAACTTAGGAAAGTTTTACCCTTCTTAGCTGCAAATCTCTAGCTTTTTTAAATACAGTTGCTTTTTAGGAAAACTTATTTTTCTACTTACAGTTTTGGTAGGTTGATTCTGAGCTATTAATGTGGGGGAGCACTGCCAGGGGAACTTGTGGCATCTTCTCTGTGTCTTGTAGCAACTTCAAAAATACCTTTTGTGAAAAAGAAAAATAAATGAGATCCTTGTGTGCTATAACTGGCAGTCACCTTCCATCACCTAAGGTATTAGGCCAAGATGCACCACTCCACTCCACTCTGCTGGAACATCCTATAAATTACTGATCCAGTGTGATTACTTTGGGAGAGATCTTTCCCTCTGATGGAGGGAAGTGACTATCCCATGGATTCAGGAACACCATATGGAGAGCTGCTGACCCTTGCACACTGCTCTATGGTCCTCTCTGCCCTCTACCTGCATAGCTATTTCTAGAACCATGCTGTCGTTGAATCCCAGTTGCTGAGTCACAGGATGTATGGGGTCCAGGGTTAATGCACACTAAAAGCAGCATTAACTCTTCACTGGTATTCCAAGTGGATCTCTGTGGGTTCAGCAGTAGTAACAGTTCCCTACCCCGCCTCCTTACACTCCTGACCCAACCCAGAAAACTCTACAGAGAGCTGAAACCTTGGAATTCTAGCCAAAGAGCCTCTGCAGGGATATGGGGAGTAGGTGGACCATCTCCCCCACTCTATCTTCCCCAGACTAGATTTGCCAGTCTAGGCCACTCATGGAAATGGTGGGGATGATTTAGTCCTTTAAGAGCAGAGATTATGCAGACATAAAGATAACATAATGTACAATTTGTAGCCAACTCAATTGCCATCTGCACACAGACACCATGAACAATTAATTTTTTTTTTAAAGATTGCAAGGTCTTGGTTGAGAGATGTTAGTGTATTTGAATAAAAGTGACAGGCGTATAATTTCCATCAGTACATCTGAAAGGTACAAGCTTTGGAAGAAGAGATGGAGGAAAGTTAATGGAAGTTTTTTTAGAAAACTAGTAGTAATATTTTCCATGGATGTAATAACCTAGAGGTAAATCTAGCCTTCAGTTAACACTGGCAGATGGCTAATGGGGCCCAGGCTACAGTGCTGTTTAACTGCGGTGCTGACTTCCAGTTTTGGGGTGGAGCTCAGGGTCTAGGATTCTGTGAGACGAGAAGTCTACACTGCAACTTAAAAGCCACACACCCAAATCAGTTGACACTGGTCATCCATGGGTTTTTTATTTCAGTGCAGAGATACCCTAAGAGGCATATATAAATGTTACACAGTATCCAATGGATTTGCCTGACAGCTGCTATATTGTGCTCGATCCTGCTTCTATACCTTACGCCTGCTGCAATGAACAGGAAGTTCAGGATTAGAATATTGGTGGTAGAGGTGCTTGAATACTGCAGTAGAGTGCTAATAGTGACTCATGCATTGTTAAGGCACTTACTCACATCTCATTGTAAGCCCGACAAATAAAAACTCAAAAACTTCCTTGCAAGCATATGTTCCCTTTGTTAATTCACACTCTCTCTCAAAGCCACAAAATCATTTTTGGGGGAAGGAGGAAAGAAGAAAGAGAAGGCATAGGGAGATTTTAGAATAACCAAAAAAGAAAGCAAAACACATACACTACTGGGGTAGGTAGAACTGACTGCAATATTTTCATCTGAATTTGACTGAAGAGATACCAAGATAGGAGATATTGAAAAATGAGCATTTTCTGAATAACCATTTTCTTCCCCAAAAAGCCATCTATAACAATACCGCATTGTCAAGAAACTTCAGATTTTGGTTCAAATATAAGCTTGCATACCAAATCAGCAGATTTTATAACTCCCATGAGCACCTTTCAACAGAGGTCTCACAAAAATTGTAAGTAACTTGGACTCTATGTTGGTGAAACCTCCTGTTTATGATTGTCAAATTCTGATTATAACAATGTTAAAAAAAATATTCATGGCCATATTTAATTGCTCCAATGAAGGAATCCAATATTGGCTATAACAAAAGCACACAGTAGCAAAGGAATCCACCATACAGTGGATAATAAAAGCTGATCGATTTGATATACATTATCTTTGTGGCAAGGCAGTTTCTTGTTCTATTGAGAAACTACACAGATTATGTTTTGTTTAGTCAATATAATTGCCATTTAATAGCGATGATGGACTGCCAAGCTAACTGTAAGTGAACTGTTTTGGCCATTAGCTCAAGGACAGAGAAAGTTAAACGTCTCATGCTGTTTCTGTATTAGAGCCTACAGGGGACACTGACTGTCCAAACCCATATCTTGACAGACTCCTTTGGGACAGCTTGATGCTACATACCGGTTTCCAATATTGACAAGCCAGGGGCTCATAACTAAAAACAAAATAAATACCCATCTCTAATTAAATACTTCTGTCACCCACCGTAGTATTTTAACTCCTCAATGCCACTTAGTGTCAGGAATGTATCTATCTATTGTACAGATAGAAACAAAACTGTACAGATTGTAACTTGCCCAGTGCCCCCAAAGGATGTCTGTGACAGAGCTGAGAACTAAATGAAAATACTGGTGCCAGTATTAGCATCTCTGAGGTAGAAGAGGAGATTTGAGGAAGGAGATGTATAGCCCCCCCATAACATGTCATTGCAGATGTGTACCTTTAAATGATGGGAGAGAAAGCCCCCTTAATGAGGGAAAGAGAGAAGAAAATAAAAGCAGTTGATGGAGGAAGATGTTCAAAAGAACTATGAAAAATTTTGGCAACCAAAGTATCAATCTACTATTTCAGCAGCATTTTAGGACCCTCCAATACTGATTAACCCAATTTCTACTGTTAAAACGAAATAAACAAGTGGCTGCTGGTCAATAACCTACAGATGAAAGGGCAACCAAGATCCTGGGGAATAACATGAAGGAAACAGTCAGGAAACAGGACAACAGAAGAGAAAGCAGAAAAAAATAATCAACATAGTGATATATTAAAAATATTAAAGATTAAACACTTTTTCACTAATAAAATCTCTTATTCTTGTACTAAGAATGACTGAAGTCCCCACAAACATTTCAATGAATTGGGAAAAACATGACATATTTAGCTTTTTTTTAAAAAAAAATAGAGATAGCACTGAATCAGAACTCCAGCCCTGAAAATCTTCAGCTTTAAGGAAATTCAGATCAAGATTTGGGAATGTTTGGATCCTTTATGGGTCTATATAACTATACCCTTTAATGATACATGGGAATTATCAGGTTAAATAACCATGTGGCAGTTCTGATTCGTAAGTACTTTAATATCACCAAAAATCTTTATTCCAACTACCACCATTTTACCTTAAACATATACATTTTATCAGAACTACAGAAGTAATTTTGCTTTCTTTTTTCATTTGTGTGTGTGTTTATTTTTAGCCTTTCTTCAGAGCGGGAATGTCTCAGTCCTGTTGCAGCTGGAATCAGTGGCAAATATCCCATAGATTTAAATTGTGGAGGAGTGTGCTAAGAGCTATTTATTGCATTTCTTGTGTCAACATCAGGGCAGCCAACAGACTTCCTCAGGCCCAAGGAAATGAGGGTGGTGGTTCTGAACCCCCAGAAGAGATGGAACATTGAGCAGAAAGGCAGGCTGGGGTTAGTCTCCCCTAGCCAGCCCTTCTGTGCCACCCAGCCCATGCCACCTTGGGCTCCAGCAGTGATTTAAAGGGCCCAGGGCTACCTACAGCCATTGCCACTATGACTGCAGTGACCAGAATTCCTGAGCCCTTTTGAATTGCCAGGCACCAGGGCAGCTGCCCCCCTCTTCTCCCTCCACTCCTCCCATTATTGGCAGGTCTGGTTGACAGAGAAACTGATGCACAAGAGATCTAGGTTTAGCAAACACCAGAAACATGCTTGTTAAGCTATAACATTCAGGGCTTGTCTATATAGCCAGCAGTTTGAGCTACATATGAGTGAACAGCATTCCAAATGTATGGAAAATAGGTACATTGTAGTTTAGGCCTGCAACATCCACAAGGGGGTTACAGCACAGCACATGACTGTCCATTGGTAGTCACCAGAGCAGTGGTACAGTACAGACCTAACCTCAGAAGAAGAAAGCTGACAGTTGTACAGAGAGTCTGCCAAAAGAAATTGCCTGCATTTCAGAGAGCCAAAAGCAAATACATTACAAAGTCACTGGTAGATTCAGGCCAGGAGGAACACC
The DNA here is from genome assembly GCF_052426305.1 of Pelodiscus sinensis. Lineage (NCBI taxonomy): Eukaryota > Metazoa > Chordata > Testudines > Trionychidae > Pelodiscus > Pelodiscus sinensis. The sequence continues at coordinate 160,377,938 of NC_143053.1, forward strand.
CAGCCCATACATAACACAGAGCACCCAGCTCCTAAGTAACACAGAGCACAGAACTTCCCTGAAATAATTCCTGATTGAGCTAGAGCATATCTGACACATGGATCAATGAGAGATCAGGGATGTAAGGCAGACAGCCCAAGCAGAATGCAAAACAGACATTAGTATTAGTAGAACTAAGAACCTTTTTCGTTTTTCCATTGAAACTCGCTTTTTGGTTGCAGATGAAACAATTGATGGATCTGTATCTGTATCAACACAATTTTTCCAGGAAAATGTTTGCTACCTAGCATGGATTTTCTGGTTATTTCCCGAAAGAAACATTTTCAATCTGGAAATGTGTGTTTCATCATAATTCTGTTTTGCAAAAAAAAACTCTGATGCACAATGAACACAAATTTCAAAAACCTCAAAAACTGTAATGAAATGGACTTGATACCCCCTAGCCAGCTCCAAGCATTATGTTGTGATTTTAATAAACCATGGTCCTGATTCTCCTCCCCTCCTCACGCTCCCACTCTTGGCTTATTGCTATTATAATATTTCAAACTCAGAAAAGGGGGAAACAGTTAAAATCAAATGTGGCTAACATGATAAAATGGGTTTGACACAACAGTGACACATTTTCCAAAAGCAAGTTGCTTCATAGGCATAAGTGACAATATAGTCTTCCTTGAAGAGTTACGATTTTGAAAGGGTGCAGGTATCCTAAACAATGGACTGAAAAAAAATACAGGAAGCAGGCCGGGAAAAAAACCTAACCTCTGCACAAACAGTAACTTCATACATTTTCTCTTTCAAAATCAGAGTTCTTTGTTTCTAGATTGAAGTGTCTGAATAGACTCAATAGCACTATTATACGTTATCCATTTACTTGGCAGTGCAAAGAGTCTTTTGATGAGAAAATAGAGAATGAGGTAACAATGGGAAATGACAGAAATCAACACAGATGAACATGCTAGTTTTCTACAGTGTACTAATATGTGTTGCCATTTAGGAAAGCTTATTTGCTTACCTGCAGAAAACAATCAGTGGCAGGTACCCTGAAACTGACTGATCCAAAGCATTACACTAATGAATTTTATATGTTTGCTATGGTTTGTTTCTGTAGCGCTATAATTGCCCTTTATGGAAAAGTCTTTTAAATTTTAGGAAAATTTTCCTTTAAAGGAAAACACCTTTACATTTTAAATAGGTTATATCCTTTCCATACAAATTTTAAAACCCTCCTCTGTAATTTCAAAGAGGAAGACAATTTTTCATAGGCGTCTTTGACTCACCTAGAATTCTACAGCGAGGATTACATTCTAAAGAATGGCTATAAAACCTATAAATTATCTTTATTATTATTTCATTGCTCTTATTGAAGGGGTGCATTAGCTATTATACTCCAATGTAGCAAAAAGAAAGTCCCTGTTTCATTGAGTTTATCCATATATTTGGTTCTACAGGGCTTTGTGATAAACGTCGAATCTCATTTATTCGTGATTCTGTTTAATAATGTAAAGGAAACCATTACACTTGCTGATATATATTATTTAATTGCACCCCAATTGAATAAATGGATCTGTAGATATGTCCAAAACTGCAATGAAAAACCCATGAAACTAAGTTGTAGAGCCCTGTTCAGCTGAGTCACACTTATGGAGCTCTAGCAATGGGGCTATATCAGTGTAATTGTTCTGGCTTTGGCTGGAGTAAAGGCTCTGGGACCCTGACCCATGCTCCAGGTTTCAGAACTCAAAGGTCTAGCTTGCACAGGAATGTCTACACTGCTGTTTTTAGCTCCACAGCCTGACCTCACAATCCACTGACCTGTGTGTGGGCAAGCCCCTTAGATATATGAAAGGTCTGACTTTTACAGCACTACACATAGTTCTAATGTATGTTCAAATTACAAGGGCTCTCAATTTTTCCAGGCTACTGTACCTCTTTCAGGAGTCTGATTTTTCTTGTCTACCCACTTAAAAAGTCTTGCTTCACAAATTCAGACAAAAAATTCAAGTGTCACAGCACACTATTCCTGAAAAATTTGCTCTCTTGTTTTTATCATATAATTATAAAATAAACCAGCTGGAATATAAATATTGTATTTCAGTGTATAGTTTATAGAGCAGTATAAAAAAGTGATTGTGTGAAATTTTAATTTGCATTAACTTCAATTATGCTTTTTCTGTATCATGTTGTAAAACTACCAAATATTGTGATGAATAGAGGACCTCCTGGATGACCCTGGCATACTCTCAGGGGTACACATACCTCTGTTTGCGAGGGTACAGAACAGAAGGCATTTAGTAAATAGGGGCTATTCACATCCCATCATTATAGTCTTGTCTGTATGAATATGGATTTTCATTTGTTTTATTTGAAAATAAAATGTCAATTCTAAATTGGTAAAAAAAAATTCCCAGTGTTTCAAACTAGATAAAAGCTAATGGTTTTTAATATCTAACCACATTACTTTCCACATGTTTACTTCATGTTGCAGAGCTACAACAGATCATTAATGTCCCTGATGACAGGCTTTTTAGAGTCTTGGTTTCATAAGCCCAGAAAAGAAATAAGTGTCTTCCCTAGAAGACATTCGCTTCTGACTGCTGCTAATAATGCAACATTTCTTCCCACCCCTTAAGGGCATGGTGTACATAAATGATTGATAGCTTACAATATATGCATTGTGTGGTAAACTCTCTCAAGAGATGCTCGATTACAAAAATATGCATTTTGCATACTTGTCATTTGTTTTGTTCTTGATCACATCCTAAGTTTTCTTTCTGTACGTAGCCCAGTTTGGGTGGTTTTCAGAGCTAAGGGAGATTACTAGAAAGATCTTCATTCCACAAAGTGCTGTGGAGTGGATTCTGCCATCAAATCAAAATATAGTCTCCCAGTTACTGAAAAAAAAATTAGCTGCAATCTTTTATTATAATTTCAAGCAGTTCAAAAAATAGGGACTATTAATGATGGATTAGGGAATTTTGAAATGAACAGATAGTTGGGATGAAAAAAAATCAGAAGAAATCATTCATTCCGTGGTAAAACCAGTTAAACAGTTCCATATTAGCCAGATTAGAAGCAAAAGTAATTTTGTAAGAATGGCTATTCTTGTAAGAGTTCCAGTCCAGTTCTGCCAACCCCTGAGGTTTGTTTAGTTCAGAGAGAACTCAGAGACAAAAGGACACAGATTTTTGAGAGTTAGCTTGGCTGTTCAGTTCAGATTTCTGATGTTCAGTCTCAGCTAGTTCAAAGCTCAAATTTTTCTGATGCTAAGAATTAATGAGAGATTTGGGCTGACAGTGGTTTTAGGTTAAAGCAAGGTCATGTAAAAAATTTCTGAGATCAATAGAGATAGAGAAGAACCTTCCAAAAGGCAATATAACCTGTGAGGATAAATCTGACTGCCCCGGAATGAATTACAGAAGGAAAGTGGTTTTTGCCCTTAAATTATAGAGCAAAATATTTTTTTTAAAATCTATATTCTGTATGAGATTTTCTTTCATGCTCCCTTCAAGGATTTATTCTGAAATGTTAGGTAGTAAAAATCTGGTCAAGAAAGTTAGATAGACGCCTATGAAGCATCTCTAATCACTGATAGTTACTATATGGAGAGAAACACAATACCTCTTCCAAAGTGGTGTCTGAAATGCCATAGCCAGTCACATGTAGATGTTCAAGGTTTTCATCCAAAGCCTGAAAGAGGCCTTTAAAGGAGATCTTATCTGCTTTTGCTGGAATTACATAGGTCAGCTCACTTCCACTGTTCTCTTTTAGGAATGCTTCTGGGACATAGGACTGTACTAGAGAGGTCACTTGAACAGTATACTTAGGCTCCTCGATTTCAAACACAGAAGGCTAGGTAGAAAGGAAAAATAATAATAAACAGAGTTTATATACCATCAAAAAGTTGTAAAGCATGTCACACTTTACACAGTGCACAGTTAACCTGTGGAACTCCTTGACAGAGGATGTTGTAAAGACCAGAACTTTAACAGAGTTTTTTTTAAACTAGATAAATTCATGGAGGTTAAGTCTATCAACACTTATTAGGCCAGGATGGGTGGGAACGGTGCCCTAGCCTCTGTTTGTCACAGACTGGAAATGGATGACAAGTAAGGGTATTACTTGATGATTACCTGTTCTGGTCACTCCCTCTGGGGTGCCTGGCATTGGCCACTGTCAGAAGACAGGATGCTGGGCTAGATGGACCTTTGGTCTGACCCAGTATGGCCATTCTTATGTTCTACAGGTTGAACCTCTCTTACTTAACCAAGACTCTATGGTCCAGCAACATCCTTGGTCCATAAGGACCACTGATATTTATGTCCAGAGAGTCCCATGGAGGGCAAGTGGCTGGGAGCCCTGCAGCAGTAAAACCAAGAGCCCAGCAGTAGGGCAGAGATCCGGTGGGTACGCTGCAGGGGGGCCGGAAGGCAGCGGGGCTGGAGCCCAGCAGCAGAGCTGCCACCTGGTGGCGAAAGCACCCAGGAAGACTGGGAGGTAGCGGGGTTGTCCGATGGTGGGGCAGCACAACCAGGAGCTTGGCAGGCCTAGTACTGTCCAGCAATGCAGCTGTGTGGCAGGACAGGAAGGCAGTGGGGCTGTCCTTTGGGCCAGGAGCCTGACAGTAGGGCGGCCTGCTGGTTAGGCCAGGAATCTGGGAGTGGGGCTGCCCAGCAGGGCAGCAAAAAGCCCGGCAGCCTTGCTAACATGAGGCAGAGCTGCCTGGTGAGGCCGGGAGGCTGCCTGGTGAAGCGAGGCTGAAGCCCACGTAGAGCTGCCACCTGGAAGCACAGCTAGAGCCCAGTGGGGGGGAGGGGCTGCCCCGCAGAGCTGGGAGCCCAGCAGTGGGACTGTGTGTGCAGCGGCAGGACCGCCATGGTGGGGCCAGGAGCCCTGCATGCAGGAGGGGCTGGCTGAGAGGCTGGCAGCAACGCCATGGCTGGGGGCAGGTGGAGGACAGAGAAGGGTGAAAAATGATGTTCCCTGACCAGCAAAGTCCCTCAACCGGGACCAGTCTGGTCCCCAAGGGTGCCAGACTAGGGGGGTTCAACCTGTATACCAGGGCTACTCAACTTTGGAAGCCCTGGGGGGCACAATGATATCCACAGCACATGCTGAGGGCCGCAACTTAAGCGCAGTTGCAAATATATGCAAATAGCTTCTTTCATACATAGATACAAAGATTGAGGCAAGACTACACAACATGCAGGACCCATTTATGTCAGATCTGCTGATATTAATAAAATGCAGTATTTACCCAATTTCCACTCATATGACAGCACTTTTAATGAGCAATGACAGTTCAGCAATTTAACTACTAAAACACATATCAACAGAAGACCATTATATTGATTACTTTTTTGTTTTGGCTTCATAATTTTAACAAATCAAACAAAAACTGCCAATACAATATTACTGAAATATAAGTACCATCAGTGTGAAGTTGAAGGCACCGAGCGGTAAAGTCGCCTGGCTAGAAAAGGAATCCAGGAATCCTGCTTCCGAGAATCCCTTCCTTTCCCCTGCTCGCCCCACCAAGCACCAGCTCACAGAGCAGAGACTGGACCCCTCCCCCGAATCTAACCAGCAAACCCACTGCCCACCTATAGGAAAGGAAAGAAGTCAGAAGTTTTAACACCCAGTTCCCTGCTCTAACCCCGTGCCCCTGCCCTCCCCCAGAACCAGGCACCTCCCAGCCCCCTGCTCCACCCCAATGCACCACCCATCCCCCAGAACCAAGCACCCTCCAGCCCTCCCTCTCCAATCCAATTCCCCTCCCATCCCCCAGAACCAAGCACCCTCCAGCCCTCCCTCTCCAATCCAATTCCCCTCCCATCCCCCAGAACCAAGTATCCTGCCAGACCTGCCTGCTCTAACCCAATGCACCCACCCTCCCCCAGAACCAGGCACCCTCCTGCTCCAACCCAATGCCCCTCCACGCCCCCAGAGCCAGGCACCCCCAGCCTCCCTGCTCTAATTCAATGACCCTTCCATCCCGCAGAGCCAGGGAGATAAATCTAGTGGGGTGGAGCGTGGGTCTCACTGGAGCCATGTGCTTTTCCCTTCAGGCTCTGGGGCCCGTTCGCAGTGCGATTGTGAATGGTCCAGGCGTGCGGCACCGAACATTCCACTGAAGGCACATGCCACTGACCTCTCCCCGATCTCCTTTGCAGGGCAAAAAAATCTCAGACATTTTTTCGTCTTTTAAAAAACCTGGCCAGCCAGCGATTTAACATGTAAAAACAAGGACACGTCCAGGAAAAACCGGACGTGTGGTAACCCTACCCAAGCCCTAGTGCAGAACTCTCTCACCCCGACCTCGCTCCGCCGAACTCTCTCACTGCCCAGCTCTGCCACTGCCTTGCCGCATGCCTCTCGCCACCCTCAGGAGCTCCTGCACACGCGCCGACATGGCCTGGCTCAGGGAGGCACTGCTGCTGTGGTAGATGTGGCAGGTGTGCTCTGCTGCGCCTTTTGCCGCTCCCTCCCCCTGAAAGCAGCTCCCATACATGCCCCGATGTGGCTTGTCTCAGTGCCGCGCGGCTTCGCTCGCAGGGAGGTGCTGCCGCTGTAGCAGACATAGCAGGTGTGCTGTGCCACTGCCTCTTGCTGCCCCCACCCTCCCGCCAGATCCTGCGCACATGGCCTGGCTCAAAGTCACGCAGCTTGGCTTGTGGCTGGGCACTGCCGCTGGAGTCCCAGTGTTGAGGCAGGCAGGTAGCCCAGGAAGTGGTTCAAAGTGCCGCGGGCCACATGCGGCCCATGAGCCGCGTGTTGAGTAGTCCTTCTGTACACTGAAAACAAGTATGGAGCCTGGGCTGGAAACACCTTCCATGGATGTATAATCCCAGTGAAATTTCTGGGTCTACTCTGAGCAAGGGACTGCTCACCATGAGTAACGAATTACAGGATTAGGTCTCTATTCAGAAAATCATCAAATTACTAATTTTACTATGTTGTTAGATTATTTTATATGCAAATTAATTGAGTTCTGAAGGTTGTGAAAAACATTTGTTATATATCAGGGTTAAATAGACCAAGTCTCTCCCGCATCCCTGATAACGTAAAGTGAAGGCAATACCACAATTATCTTGCATTTAAGTTACTAACAGTGTTACAAGGTTCCCTCAGGAAAAAACAAATACACACAATATATCACCATTCCTTAGCCAGAAGGGCATATTGTGCACAGTTCCCTCACCATACCTTTTTTGTGAGTGTTAGACTGTATCCCTGGCCATATGTTTCCTTCAGGTAAGAGGGAGAACCATAACATCTCAGCTGCCCATGCTGCAAGATGGCAATATGATCACTGAGCACTTCTGCCTCATCAAGATGGTGTGTAGTGAAGATCAAGGTGCGACCTACCCAGGAAGAGCAGTAGACACTGATTAACACTATTTTAAAATGTTCTCTCATGAGACACTTTTTTTTTTAAAAGAGGATTCTTAAGAGGGTAGTAATTCTACAAATGTATAAGAGCACTTCAGTATACAGAACACAGGCACAAAATACTTGCTAACACATATCCCATTCACACTCACTGACATTGTACATATAAATCAGTGCAAAGATTAGGATGGAATTTAAGGGAGACAGCAACAAGCAGTTGGAATTTCAAGGGTGGGAAGGTTCATTTCATAAGGTTAAGAAATTCTTAAAATCTCTTAACTGTGGTAACAGTTTCAATAGATCATTCACTGTGGTTTAGTCTAGCTAATAGGGAACTGAGGTGCCTGCTACTTCAGAAGCTTGCATCCTACTGTCTGTTTTAGCTCATGACACTAGAAAATTACTGGAATGAGTTAACTGATTAGCATTTCCTTTGGAAGAAAAAATATATATAACCACATGGGAAACCAAAAAAAGGAGAGTTCTCCAAAAATGAAAAATCAAAGTCAAGGAGTGATGAAGCTAGGAGATAACACTTTTAATCCAGAGCAGGATCAGCATGGACTGAAACCTAAATTGAATATTTATTAAAAATACTAGATCAACCATCCTTCCTGAAGACAAAGAGAAGGTAGCTCTGAGTTTTGGTTGGCTGTTTAGGATTTCTGTTTACCAACTGGAAAGCAAAATACTATTCTGAACCACCCTTTGAGGGAAGGATGTTAGCCAGAACATGACTTGAATTTGTACCAGCTCTGTACTTCAACAGAATGTCCCAGATTTTCCGACGGGAACATGGATCCACGCCACTGGTGGGCTCATCTAGAACAACAGTCTTGGAGTTTCCAATAAAGGAGATAGCAATTGAGAGCCTTCTTTTCATCCCCCCAGAGAGAGCTCCAACATGTTCATGCTGATGGTGGGATAAATCCACATCATTCAGGGCTCTGGAATAAAAGCACAAATAAAACCATGACCTTTAAGAATCACAAACCTTTTTTATTTTTTAAAAAAAGATCAGCCACCACATCATCCCAAACCACAATGACAGTGATCTAAAGTCACATGTATACAAAAAAATCATGGGCAGTTCAAATACAGCACAGCACATAAAACGGTTACAATTTCTTCTTGTAGTCACTGAGAAGTGATAGTAATAATAAACAAGATCTTATTTTTAACTGCAACCCCCTTATAAGCCTCATGAAATATACTTTTAATGACCATTTCATAGGATTAAAAAAAAAATCTAAATTATAGGACTCAACAATGGTCCAGTGAAGTTACTGAGAGTCTTTCCATTGACTTTAATAAGATTTAGATTAGGCAGTATACAAATCTGGAGAGAGAAGGAAACAGGTGCATAACTGAAGATAGTTCAAAGACTTTGAAGTACAGGCAGTCCCCAGGTTACGTACAAGATAGGGACTGTAGGTTTGTTCTTAAGTTGAATTTGTATGTAAGTCAGAACTGGTACATATTGTAGGGAAACTCTAGCCAAACACTTCTCCAGAGCTCAGTTTTATTCTCCCACACCTCACTTCCCTCAGTCCTTTATTCTCAAGCTGAGGTGTCTGCTGAGAAAAGCCGCTCCGCGTCTCCCTAGTCTGCTGGGGGGAGTGCTAGCTTCACGTCTCCCTGGTCTGCTGGGGGGAAGCAGTTAGTGTGGAGTTGCCTCACCCCGTTTGTAAGTAGGGATCCGATGTAAGTCGGATCCATGTAACCCGGGGACTGCCTGTATTATTTAATATGCATATAACCACATAGGCACATTTAAAACTGACACGTTGGTCTGAAAGAAATAGTTATAAGAACTGGAATCACATTCTCCTTCTCTTTACAAAACAATATCTTTCAGATCAGACTTGCAAAGAGGTCTCCCCATGCAAACACTTACATTAACATTTAGCCTCATTACACCAATGAGACACCACACAGAAGCAATGGTAGGAAGCTCTGATGGATTCAGTGCTTGTAAATAGGTGCCAGATTGCAAAGCAAAGCCAACAGAACAATATGAACTGCAGCAGAGAAAATTTCCTCACACTTCTCAACCACTGTGGTTTAAGAGTCACTTCTTAAAAAGGGGGTAATTTATTTGCCATCGGCTATTTAATCCTTAGCCATTACTTGATGCTGCCTCCATTTATTATGTGGACACCTGTCCAATAAAAACTGGACTGCAAAACCACCAACTTATTTCACATGTCATCCAACAGCCATTGGCTTCTAATTGCTTTCAGTCACTATCAATCTGGGTTTATTTGAACTGGCAAGCAAAAGACAAGATATTCCCCTGCTTATCTGCTGAGTCATTCATCACAATACATTCTAAATTCAAGTAATTTTTCCATTTTAAAGAAAGCAAATTCCTACAGCAAAGTGCTGGCTTGATATAAACATATATACAGCATGTTTTCTAACCTTCTGAGAAGCTACATTAAAATCGCGTGTTGCTTTTTTTAGAAAAACAAAATCTTACTGTTTCCTCTGTTAAAAAAAAATCTCATTTCTGTAATAGTCTTAGCAACAAAGGCTTAATTCAATACATATGTTCTGCTTCCCATGAAAACACCCAGTTTGTGACAAGAACCTATTTCCTGAACCTTTGAGAGTCAAGTTATTACATGGTCTAGAGTATTCAGTAGTCCGAGTACTATAAACCACTTGAGAATTTTTTTAGGTCTTGTCTGTAATATTCTTACTCTAATTTTCATTTTTAATTTCATTGCTGAAAATTAAAATCAGTGAATACATTTATAAGCCAGCATTTCAGAACACAAACTCCATCCTTATCACTCTCAAGATTCCACTAAGCAGGGCTGACTCTTCTAAGATGAGGCTTGCTTTATTCACTAGTGGTTTTGGAGTAGTTATGAAGGACAGTCTATGTCTACATATAGGTTTCTGGCAAGGCAAATAAGGACCACTGACCTACTGACTTGCTGATGTAACTTTTTCTTTGCCCACAGAGGTGCTTTCACTGAGCCATAGAACAGCAGATGCTCTCGCACAGTTAAGGTGTCAAACAGCACATCATACTGTGGACAAACACCCATCTCCATTCTGATAGCAGTCAGATCAGTATGTATATCCCTTCCATTGATGATGATGGTCCCAGAGCTGGGTGGATACAGGCCTGTTAACATGGATCTGAAACAAGATATAACAGTGTCGTGGGTCAGAAGCAGAAAAAGAGCTCTGTGGAGCAACAAAGCTTGCCTTTTTCACCAAAAACAATTGATCCAATAAAAAAAATCATCTTATCCACCTAGCGCCTGACCATAACAAACAATTAGTTGACAACTAATTCAGTCAACGCACTACATTCAGGGCACATTTTATGTTGTATCCTGAATTTGATCTATTCACTTATTTCAATAATTTCTTGGGTCACAGCTGCATTATTTAAATGACTCTGGAATGTGTGTGGAGGAAACCTTGTTATTAATGCAAAAATGGTCATTAATAAAATTATAATTTACTCTTACAATGTTAGGTCATTACAAACTTGCCTGCAACTTAACTGATTGTAAGAGAGACCTACATTTATTTTTATACTCAGTATGCTTAGAGATTTGAACACATTTTTTGCTTTGGTTGCTTATTAAATGGAAAGTTGCATTTTATTACATGTAATTCTTTAGGCAATCTTCTTTCTGTCAACCACTGACAAATTTCAAATGTCAAAGCAGATACATTGGCCATAAAATACCTGCATGTTTATACAGGGTCTAAAATGTAACTTTAAGCCTCTATTTTGCTTTAACTTTCTATGCTATTTTCTTTTATATGTTTGGAAAGTATACAATGTTTTTGTGCCAAAGGTTTTGCATAAAATATTAATACGTAACTTTATTTGCATGATGTAAATATATTGCAAAGGAAGATCTTAAATCCAAAGACAGACAAATCATAATAAAGAGGTCTTATTAAAAACAGGACACATCTTTTGTGTGATGTAGATGTGATCTTGCCTATAAAAAAAACCTCTATATGATATTCATACTTTAGAAAGAGTCCTGACTTTCTTCTGAAGTAAGGATGCTTTGTTTAGAACAAACGGAAATGAATGCTTGAGGTGTTAACTTTAAAATTAAGATATAAAGTTGGCTTTCCTTTTACCCCACCCCTCACACACACTTTTTCAACACAAATCTCTAGTTTAAAACCTATTCATTCATTTAAATAAAGAATTTTCTTATTGAAAATATTTTCTTCCACTCAAAACACTAAGAAAATCCTGAATGTCTGGAAAATGTCTTACCCAAGCTGGTTACATCTACCTTGTGTTTTCCTTAAATGCTTGAAGAGGGCACCAGCTTCTTTTGAAGGTACAGCTGCAAATATTATATCTAAATGCAAAACATCCTGATGTCTTTGCTAAATGGTAAGCTGCTTCATGTATTAATATGGAATCCTCTGACCTTGCTGTGACTGATCATTAATGTAAGAAGTTATCTAGCAATGCTTAAGCAACTTCCTTACCAAAATCATAAAGGCAAGCAAGATTTGATTAGGAGAAAGGATAATAATTTATTTAATGAATATTCTAGCTAAAAAATGCTCTCTTCAAGAATTAAGTTTAACCCTTACAACATTATCTTGCCCATATGTAAGCTCTTTTAGTTAGTAAGAATACTCTGATCTAGGTCTCACTATTAAGTTTGGGAATAAGCTACTTTGGACTTCTGCCAGGACAGACAACTTTCAAAAGTATAACCAGTCCAAAATTCTCCATGGTCACATATATAAAAGAGTTTATAACTGAAGTAACTATTATTTAATTTTTGTCTTTTGGTTTTTTTTTATGTCTCTCTTTTCCTTTCTTTAATAAAGCAGTCAGTTCCTATCTGGAACGATTTTGCTTGTTCGAATAAGTTTCCCCTAAATCCTGGTAAAGAACTCCAGGTGACTAAAATTGTGGGAGTCATTCCACTGAATTGGTATTGTGAGAGAGAGCTATTAAAGTTTGTATGTAATTTTTAAATTAAAATAAATTGGCGTTCAACATCTTGAAAAACTCCTTAGAATTACACATATGCTTTAGGTAGATCCTCAGCCGATGTAAATTGGTGTACTTCTATTAAGTGTACTGGAACAATATCAACTTTCCTGTAATAATGATGGAAAAGTTTCTAATGCAAACATTTTTTGTTTAAACCCAATCTCAATTATTCATTATGTTTCTTGCTATTTCCTGAACAAGGTTCATTTGCCTAGCTGGAGGGCTATTCAACTGATCGGTGTTTCCTGGTGTGTAGCTGGAACTGCAGGATAAAATCTCTAATTCCCTATTTATGTAGGCTCAGTCCTGCAGTTCTTACCCATGTTAATCAAGTTTTGACTGAATCTAGAATACAGTTCATTCTAATTAGTAATTTATGTAGCTACAGGGGTTGAGAAAAAATAGTCCTAATTTTCAATATTTCATTAATGTAAAGGGCAGAAATAGATTAACTTTTTAATTAAACTAGTTATAAAAAAATAGTTATTTCTGCCTCTTTTCAGATGTCGGATCATCCTCTTCAACGTCCAGGAAGAAAGTTTGCATGGTCAGTAAACCTCTAAAATCTCCATCTGATGCAAGCACAAGTACACATGCCCACAATAACCCCTTGTTCCCATCCACCACTAAAGCTGCTTAAAATAATATTTTTACCATTGAAGTTATAGTGAATAGGACCCCATATTCCACTGCAATGTATTTGTTTTGCCGGTGACACCTTGGCCCAATAAATTGATTTAAGCAGCCTCAATGATCTCTTTTACATGGTAAAAAAATGTGCAAGGACAGAGAACAAGCAAGGTGATAGAGTAGCTCTGCTAACACGCTGAGAATATTTCAAAACACCAAATAAGGTAAAATGTGTTTTAAGACATCATACATAATCGTAGTCTTGCCAGCTCCATTGGCACCCAAGAGCGCTGTTATTTGATCCTGGTAGAAAGTAAGAGTGAGATCTTTAACTGCCATCTTTTTGTTATCTGTGTATTCTTTGGTGAGAGACATCAGCATAACTCCTACGGCGGTTCCTCCTTCCCTCACACTTTTCTCATCTTGGGGCAGAGAACCTATAGACATGAAGAATAAGTCTATAAAAATACTGTCAGTTATGTAGTGAAGATTAATTGTCCATTTAAACTATAGAATCAGGTTGTGTACATTAACAAAAAGATGCCAATTTATAACCATAATGGATCGAGCCCAAGATTAGGCGAGGTATCTAGCCAATGAAAAGATTTAATTTCACCCAAAATAAACTTGATAAACAAGTGTGTGCATATATACACATAAGCGGTAATTATTCAAATGTTAATGACAAGTATTAAAATGTATTCCTTTAATAGTGACATTTTTACAAAGGAACAAGAAAAACTAGAGTTTGTAGACCAGAAAACAAGGGGAAAATATGGCTTGACTAAAGGGAATGGAGAAAAAAAAGGAATGAACACAACATTCCTTTCTCAGTAAGTCAGTAGAGTCAGGGTAGTCAAACACTGGAATAAATTGCCCAGGGAGCTTGTGGAATCCCCATCTCTGGAGATATTTAAGAGTAGGTTAGATAATGTCTATTTACAGGGATGGTCTAGACAGTATTTGGTCCTGCCATGGGGGCAGTGGACTGGACTCGTTGACCTCTGGAGGTCCCTTTCAGTCCTAGTATTCTATGATTCTATGAACATTAATGAACGAGAAAGACTAGTGAGAATGAAACAACCAAAACTTTCCCCTTTACCTTTTCTGCACTGTGTTTCAGAATCCTGAAACTTTAACTCTATTGGCCTTTCTGCTACTTGATATATATGTACTCAGAAGCTTACATAAAGGTGCCGGGCCCTGACATTGCTGGGAAAGAAGAGATAGTCATACTTTTCCCATTCCAGTCTAAGAAGAGCAAAGGAATCATCAGGGCAGGGGGAAAGTAAAGGTCTCTATGCAAAATAAGCATCAAAGGTAAATATAATCCTACTGATAGAGGGAACTGGAAACTGTGAGGAGAGAGCACTCCGTGGAGGGCTTGAAAGTCAAGATTGTTCAGATAATATTCCAATTAACATCTACATATTTAGACATTTAACTGAACCTGTAAAGCTTTTGAAATGTTTCTCTTCAGTACTAGAAAGGTACTGATAAAAAATGCTCTTGGGTGCTGACCTCCACTATAAATAGATGAAACATTTCAGATAATATGTAATTTCATGTGATCACAGAGGACTTCCAAGGCCCAAGAATGGATATGGGTGGCATGTATTTCTCTATCCATGAATCTTTAATCAAAAGAAATGTATGACAATGTAGTGAGATGGGCCTTAGGGAAAAGCAAATACATCTGATTTTAAACACCAAAACATGTAAGGAATTCATAATCAGCCGAACCCAGAACAGGAAAGAAACTGTGGAATTTCTGGTATGCAGTGGTAGTAGCCCTTGAAAATAGAGATGATGCATGGGTTTTAAAATGTGAGGGTGAAAAGGAGTCAGAAAGGACAGAATTTAGATAAGACAGAATGAAAAAAAAAAACAATTCACGTGAAAGATATAAACCTTTCATTGAGGCAAGGAAAATATAAAACAGAGCCTTATATTTGATTTAATCTGAAAAAAGTGTGGCTGTAGCAAAATGGAATTCTGACCATAAGTTTTAATGAGCACAAAATTGTTCGGGTTACTGAACACTTTACAACACTGTGAGGAATGTCAAAGGGTCCTTAAAAAGCTGAGTGAATGCACAGTACAATAGCAGATGAAATTCAGTATTGACAGATTCAAAGTGATATATATTCAAACAGTCATTTCAACCACTCGTACTATAATGCCAGAGTACAAAACATGCAGGAATGACGAAAAGGTCAGGCTAATGCAGAGAGTGGCACTTTATGGGAAAGAAAACATAGGGTGAAATATAGTAAAATTCTTAAACTAATCAAACTGTACTACAGAATCTCTTTGAAACTTCTTGTTTGAAAGTAAGAGTAGAGTCGGAGGAATATACTACTGACCACTTGGCCAGGATGGTGATGGTGATTTTGAAATGCTCAGGGAAGATAGAGTCAAAATACAAAATAGAAAAATAATACTTAGTTACAATGGGGGGTTTCAACTACCCCCGTACTGACTGGTTACAGGTCCTATCAGGAAATGAGAAATATGTTTCTAGACATAATTTATGACTATTTATGACTATTGGAGCAGCTAGTTATAGAACTCTGAAGGGGAGAAGCAATTTTTGGTTTAGTCCTAAGTGAAGGATAGGATGTGTTCCAAGATATGAATATAGGGGAACTGTTCAGTAATGGCTTAATATTCTTATAGAGGTGAAAATACCAAAGAAGTCCACCATGGTAGCATTTAACCGCAGAAAGAGAACTACACAAAAATGAGGAAACTATAGAAATAAATATTAAAATGAACAGTTCTACAGGAAGACAATGGTGGTTCACTACCAGTGAATGGAATGTTGATTATCATGCTTATTGCCCCAAACAGCCAAGTTAGTAGGTTTGTGCAGCAGGTTTGAGTGTCCACAAGACAAGAGCCTGGGGCTGTGGACTTCCTGATAAGATCTCTGCTAACACACATATCTCAGCAATTTCAACAAAGAGGAAACATACATATTTTCTGTCCTCTGGGATGTTTGTTAGGGCCCTCAAACATGCCACAAAAACCACATTTTTCTAATTAGCCACCTGAAGAAACCTCTTAATTAACCTCTGAAACTATTTGTTTATCAAGTTTTTTTAAAATGTATTGATATTTTATTGTCACGCTAGCAATAAATAAGGAGGGAGTAGTCTAGTTGGATCACATCTGAGGGTGCTCAAAAGCAGATGAATGATGGGGTACCAGATGACTGTCAAGTATCATTTGAAAACCACTCTAGACATAGGTAATTTTTGAGGGTTGGGGTATTTTTATTACTCTGTGGCAGACATGTGTAAGTGCTTGAGACAAAATAAAGTGTAGTTTTAAGTAACAGCACTCTTGTATTGTAAATGTCAATCATCTTTCAGTTAGATATTCATGTCCCAATATGATTTATGTCGTGCCTCTGCCTCACCACAGGTAAATGTTCCAAAGAGCTTTGGGTACAGCAAATCCCTGATAGCAATATCACAACAGGGAAATAAGTGCAAGCTGCATGAAATTTTTAAAAATACAAAATAAACAGAACCAAAAAAATGCCACCATGGCTAAACAACAGAGTAAAAGAAGCAAAGTCATTCTTTAAAAGTTGAAAGGCACATCCTACTGAGGAAAATAGAAAGGAGCATAAATGCTGACAAGTCAAGTGTAAAAGTATAATGAGGCAGGCCAAAAAAGAATTTGAACAGCAACTAGAAAAAAAGATTAAAAAACTAACAGCAAAGAAATTTAAGTACATCAGAAACAAGAAGCCTGCCAAACAATCAGTGGGGTTACTACGTAATCAATGTGCTAAAGGAGCACTCAAGAAAAACAAGGCCATTGCAGTGAAAATAAATGCATTCTTTGCATCCCTCTTCCCTACAGAGATTTCTAAACATGCGCCATTTTTTAAGTGACAGATCTAAGCAATTGTCCCAAGCTGATGTGTCAACAGAAGTGATCTTGGAATAAAGTGATAAATTAAACGTAATAGGTCATCAAGATCAGAAAGAACTCAAATATACAATTGCAGAACTCTGGTATTGGTTGAGTGGAGGATAGCTAACGTGATGCTAGTTTTATAAAAAGACTCAAAAAATGATCTTTGTAATACAGATATGTTCAGTACAAGGCAAAATGGTTGAAACTTTAATAAAAACCAGAATTATCGGACACATAGATGAACACAACTTGTTGAGAAAGTGTCAATACAGCTTTCTGTAAAGAAAAACCACAAAAGAGTCAACTAATGTGTCAACCAGGTTGATGAGGGTGGATATAGTGAACTTATACTTTCAGAAAGCATTTGACAAGATCTCACCAAAGGCTTTTAAATAAAGTAAGCAGTCATTGGATAAGAGGGAAGGTCTTCTCATAAATGAACTGGATGAAAAGATAGGAAAGAGTAGGAATAAATAGTTTAAAAAATGGAGACAGTAAAACAACAGGTCCCCTGGCGATCTGTACTGAGACCAGTGCTGCTCAACATATTCATAAATGAACTAGAAAAAAAGAATATAAGGTGAGGTGGCAAAATGTATCAGTGATGCAAAACTACTCAAAATAGGTAAGTCCAAAGCAGAATGCAAAAAGTTAAAAGGGATTTCACAAACCTGGGTGACTGGGCAACAAAATTGCAGATTAAATAATGTTGGTAAAGGTAAATTAATAGATACTGAAAAACATAATCCTAACTATACATTCAAAATGATGGGATATAACTATGCTGCTATCACTCAAGAAAGATCTTGGAGTCACTGTGGATGGTTTTCAGCTCAATGTGAAGCGGCAGTCAAAATGTAAGGAGCCCTTATGAAAGGGTTAGATAAGAAAAAACTTAATACCATAATGGCACTATATATGCCAAGTGGTACACTTCAGGAAGTTCTGTTTTCCCTTCTCAAAAAAAAACAAAAAACCACCACACACCCGATATATTAGAAATGGAAAAGATACAAGAAAAACAACAAACATGCTTAGGGATATGGAACAGTTTCTGTAAAATGTGAGATTAAAAAGTCTGGAAAAAAGACAACTAGTTCCAAACTGAATAAAAGGAGATATGATTGAGTTCTATAAAATCATGGGTGGTGTGGAGAAAGTCAATAGGAAAGTATTATTTACCCCTTCATGTAACACAAGAAGCAGGGGCCACCAAATGAAGTTATACGCAGCAAGTTTAAAACAAAATGCAGGCAGTTTGTGGTTCTTATTGCCAGGGGATGTTATGAAGGCCAAAAGTATATATGCGTCCAAAAAAAGAACTAAATATGCTCATAGAAGATTGGTCCATCAATTGCTATTAGCTAAGATGGTCAGGGATGCAACTCCATGCTCTGAGTCACCCTAAGCCTCTGATTGCCAGATGCTGGGACAGGACAACAGGAAATGAATCCCTTGATGATCATCCTGTTCCAGTCATTCTTTTTAAAGCATCTGGTGCTGACCACATTCTGAAGACTGGATAGTGGGCTAAATGAACCATTAGTTTGACCCAACTGACCATTCTTATGCAATGGGTTCTAACTGAAGTGGACACATCTTGGTGGACATCTTCAAACATCTTGGTGGACAGTAAAATGAAAACTTGGTACTCAAAATTTAAAAAAAAAAGCCAATAAAATGTTAGCCTGCATAAAGAATGAGATAAACATTTAGATTCACTCAATTATGGGAGAAAATTGATTACAAATAGTGAATTAGGCAGAAAAAGAAAATAATATTTACGAAAAGGCTTCTGTAGTTACAAACCTTTGTCAAGGAAATTTTCATTGAAGAAAACCATATTGGGATTTAGATAATGTTTCCTTTTCTTCTCTGTACCACACAGCTTCTTCCAGTAAGAGACAGTAAAGGGGAAGTACCATGGCTTTCTGAACCCGAATCTTCCTAAATGTTAAATAAGAGCAACATCTGAAACATATTTTCAAAATGCATTTGTTGTTCAAGCACATAAAATAATCCTATTATCCTTCTCCCCCTCCCCCACAAAAGGAACAGGGATATAAAATCTTATCTATACTGTGTAGCAAAGATGCTGATAAAGCACTTTCTTTCCAAAGTATCTGAAAGTACTTTCCTCAGAAGGTAGCCATGTTAGTCGGTATCTGCAAAATCAATATCTAAGTGGTTTTTAAACACGAAAGCTTACATCCATATAAATCTGTTAGTCTTTAAGATGCCATAGACTTCTCATTGTGAAAGTACTTTGCAAACTTTGGGGCCAATCTGTCTATCATAGAAACCAAAAGAACTTTTGTCATGGAATTTGCCAGGGAAAAGGGCTCTCTCAGCATTATCCTGGCATTAGTGACAGAATCCTGACTATTGTAAATAAAGATTTTGACCCAGATCACAAGCTAATCCTAGTGAGACTCAGTGAGTTGAGGTAAAGGTATCAAGCTTTTTACCTGCTCTAATTCTGGCATAATTTAGCCATTGAGTCAGACCTTAGGACTGCCCTGTTTTGGGTCAGAGCCTTAGGGATGCCCTGATTTGTGACCCCAGCCAAGCAGGTGGCATTCTAGCCTCAAGAGATACCAAGGTTTTAGCAATATTTTGACCATGCCTGCTTTCTCCCAGCTTTGCTTCCTATAATATGAGAGGGAGAAACAATGCTGCACCGGCTGAATTGTACCCACAGATACTTCTCCCTACACAAGTGACAGATTTGTTACCTTTCCTAGTGCTTTGCACCATCTCAATGCAAACCAGCTAGCACAGAGGGCAGGATCTGGCTTTGAAGTGTAGTACACTTACACAAAGGTGTAATAATGGCTGCATATACCACCTTAACATAGCCATTTCCTGACCTTTTCAGTGCTACACCTTGCATTCACTTAAATGTGGTTTTAGTATCTGTGGAATCACAGTACGTGGTACTGAATAGCAAGTGACACCCTCAATTTTTAAGTTAAAGATTTGTGGCTGGGATAGAGTTACGTTATTGTATTCCCTTCTCTTTTCATGCCAAACATCTCAGTTATTCATTTTGAAATAAATACACAATAAACAAGAAAAAATGTGATATGCCAAGTTGAGCAGGTGTAAATTTCAGGCAATGAAAGAGGAGTTTAGAAAGCATTCCAAATGTCCCAACAACCAACTGAAGGGCATTAATTAAAAACCATTGGAGATTGGAGGAAAAACTAATATCCCACCTTTGGAAAATAAATTTGGGATTATATTAATTTCAGTTGTTACCTAGACTTACTGGTAGAGAGAAATGATAACCAGGAAGACAAATATTGTACTTTAGCATTCTGAAAATACATTGTTAAAAATCAACTTTAATAAAGGGGTCTGTTCCTGGCTCAGACAGAGCATCCAATAACTCAATATTGCACCGAAATCTGTCATTATAAAGTGTCTATCAGTCTCACAAGTCTTTATCCAATTATCTGTCTCCTTATTTACATAAACAAATAGATGTCATACCATATTACAATTCCAGCCCTCCAGTTAGCATGGTTCACTGACCTATGAATGCATGAATGTTTTCTTAGTTAGTCTCACTCCTATTTTGTCAGCTTTAACTCAGAGGCACCAAAGATTTAATATTTTTTATTATAATGTAATAGGAAAAAACCCAATATTAATAAATCTATGAGTGTTTGTTCTTACCAGGAATTACATTGCTGAAATACCAGCCAAGTAATAAATAGATTAGTGAGTCAAAGAAAATCATCCAGCAAGCCCATCCAAAGGTCATGGATTCTCCTTCTGCCAGTGGCTCATAGCTGTTACTCCACTGAATTCCTAGTAATAAAAAAAGGTCAGTGCTAAATCTGTAGAGCACCACAGGTAGCAGGATCATAAACACATCAACCCAAAGCACTCAGGAGGTATTTGAGCATTGATGGACAAAAGAAACAATGTTAATAGCTGTAATTTTAACTGAATAAAAACTAAATGTTAGGCCTTTCAGTCTCTATTTGCAACAGCAGGTAATACTACTGCAGAGCAAATATGAAAGAATTCATGGTGGCACAGAGTTTTAAGAAGTTGACTATTTTTATTTTGGCTGTCCTTTCATTTTACTAAAAGGAAAAAAATAGGACCACTAGGCAAAATGCTGAATAAAATACATGAGAAGTTCTTTTTCAGCTGTTCAATAAGTCACGCATTACGACAGTTTGCTGATACAAATAAAAATGGTTTAAAGGAGATCTGCAGCAGATGTGTTTAGTTGAAACTTGCAAATCTTGACTAAATGCAGTTTATTATATACCATTTGTTTTATATCATGCCTGGCAGTAATAGCCAATGACTGGAGCACCAGACTCTAGTCATCTGAAAAACTACTTCAACCTGTGGTGGACTGCACACAATCCATCAGGGTTCTATGTGTGGCCTGCAAGACATTTTATTTACTATTACCCACATACAAGATTGCCTAATTCCACTGGTCTCTGTCCGTGTAGTTTTTTTTCCTACTGGTATTACTTAAGTGGCATACATGTAAACCAAGGACACATGAAGAAAGGTGCATATTGATTGCACAAAACACTGACTGTAAGAGCCACGTGCTCACTTTTTATCCAATCAAAATGCAGCTACAGTTCAATCAATACACCCTGCAAATTCTAGGTACACAAGTACTGTCAACAAAACTAGCAGGTCCCAGAAGGCCATCTTGGTTACAACAATTTTGCAGCCCATAGAGATGAACGAGGGCCACTTGAGCAATACACTCACTAGCTTAGGTTGCCCATCACTGCTTAAATTCGTAATCAATCAGGTATAGCAAAAATGGAAACACAAAATGCTAGCAGTGGTCAACATTCAAATGTAATACCATTACTTGTATTTCTGAATTGAAAAGTTATTTAGAAAACTAGATTATTATAAACTATAGCAATTTTCTTGATAATTTCTTATAAAGGTAGCTACGTAGTGTGCAATAGAGCGGCCAAAACATATTTTTACCCCGTATGTGGGCAACGTTTCTTACTTACAAATTTCAACAAAATTAACCTTTTCACAAAAGCATACTTTTGTGTGTGGGGCAGGGGAAATCTAACAGCAGCTCTAGTTTGCAATAACTGCCACTTCTGATACTTCATCAGCTTTCTCTTAAGTAAAATACTCTTCATTAGCATGTGGTGCTTGAGATAACTTCCATTTTGACACCAAGACTGTCTTGCTGTTAACACCACCCAACTGAAGAAAAGATTCCATCCTGGATCAATCACCTGGTTCAAAACTCACACCTCTGGCTAAGCATTAGGGTGTTCCACTCACACACACATACCCCAAGAAAAAAAAGAAATGAGATTTTTAAAACCTGCTTGGATGATTTGGACATTCGGTTTCCATTTATGTTTGAAAATTTAAATGGTATCTTTTTTCCAACATATAAAAGCAATAAAATAGTGCCTGACCCCAGAATGTCTTATAAAGCAAAAAAACCTGCAGGTGGTTAAAATGACCTGCTATTCCACAAAATATTACAGCTTCTTAGGAATAACGTATATTCTGTAAAGCACACAGTAGTATGTAATCAGATGCATAATGTGTGATTCTGCACCTGAAATTAATGATAGCACTGATGCTGACTTTAGTGAGTTTTGGATTTGACACGCATTAATATATTAATCTATCTGACAATTATATTTTGCATCAATATTCTTCAGTAAAGAATTTATTTTAGGCTGAAACATGGGCATTACTATTAGCAAGTAGAAACAAATACAGTTTTGAAAATTATATCTTTGGCAATGTACTCATCTATAAAAGGTTCTTAATAAAAGTTTATTAATAGAAGTTTCTTAATAACATTAATATAGTCTTATTTTCCCAAAAACTCAACATATTTGAATTATAGATTGAAAATGGTCTAGAATGATATAAATCCAATCTATATTAAAAAATAAAGGAAAATAATGTCTGAAAGTATCATTCAGGAGAAACTTATCTAGTGCCCAAAGGTAAATCAGAAGAAGAACTGCTTTTTATGAAGACATAAATTAAAATGCAAAGTCAATATGGATTCTCCTATATACTTCATAGCATTTGACTCCCACAAATCCACCAGCAGGATACTGAGAGGCAACATATTAAACCAGTAAAACACAACAGGCTAGCTCTTCAGGCAGGGTATATCAGCACAGCTACACTGAATTTGATCTAGCAGCAGATCTGGATCTTCATCATCAGATACTCTCACTGGCTGACTATACCCTAAGAACAACACATTGCCATCTACTGTAGTAATTTCTGAGTCAATTAAATCTTTCGTGCATGTCACATACACTACAAAATATCAGCAATGTTAGTGGTGTGGCTGGGGCTTCCTTGCACCCTGCATTACCAGCTTCTCGGGTGGGAGGGAAGAGGGGGCTCACTGGCAACTGCCATAATTTAGAGCAGCATTAACGCTTTTATAATTTACTGAAGAAGACCAATATCTCTGACCTGGCCTGGAATTCCTGGAACACAAAGGTGGCTTAAAGCTTCATCTACATTCTCCTATGTCTGACTTGTGGTTGGGGACCAGAGATTCTACAAAGTTTCACTTTCAAAACAAAGCAACTGAAATCAGTTTCCAAGTTTAGTTTTATAACCATGATCATTAAAAAAAACGTTTTGCTAATTAGCAATCTTACCTATTCCTTGGCTTTCAAAGAATGTAATGAAAAATAATCCTTGCCCAAAGGCAGTTGTAGAGAGAAAGCACTGCAACAATAGAAAAGAAACAGGAAATGAACATAAATACATCTCCATTAAGATATTGTGTGATATAACTATTGCACAATTCAGTGCAAATGGAGAAACAATGGACCTTTCAGCTTTAGAAAGGCTAACGATCCTCTCTTTCACTTACCTTTCTAAACCTGAACAATATTTACTTGTATTTTGCTAAAATGTGCTCTCTAAATTAAAGATTATTATGGAGCTTGTTATTAATATTTGAAAGCATTATTTGACATTACCAAAATTTATAAAGCTTCATAAATCCTCCATATATTGCAAATATATAATGTATAACATTGGCTAATGTAATATATTTTTGGTAGTAAGTGAATGACCCTAGAATTCACATGATGGAACATACATTATATAATACACTGAGCAGGTATTCTATTGCAAGGAAATAACATTTTATTTCCAATAGAGCAATATAAATTGGACCATATTGCATCAGAAAAGCACAAAAAAATGGAAAACGACTAACTTCAGGGATGTAATGTAACAAGGATGGAAGAATTATAGTAAATGGAAAATCACTAACCAGCATCAAAAGGTAATAAATCCTTACTAACTACTGATAAAAATACAAGCATTGTCATCTGAAAAAGTTCTATACAGTAGTTTGAAAGTCAGTTTTTAGAGACATAGTTTAAAGTAACTACGGTAAGATCCACAATTTGATCTGAGGAAGTGGGTCTGGCCCACTAAAGCTCATCACCTAATAAACCATCTTGTTAGTCTTTAAAGTGCTACATAATCCTGTTTTTTGTTTCAGCTAGACCAGACTAACACGGCTACATCTCTATTACTACGGTAAGTTTAATATGTTTTGCAGTGTTCAAAACAGTAAAGCAAAATTCTCCCAGGTTACTGGAAAAAAAAATAGGGTCTCTCTCCTCTCTCTCAACTCCCTCCCCATAACACACACACATACACATACAAACACACTCTCTCCCTCCTACAGATATAGGCTCCTGGTCATGCAAAGGCTAATATAAATGCTTATCTTTACACTTTTGGATAGTTCCATTGGGTTAAAATGAGCACATAGATAAGTATCTGCAGGAAGAGAGCACACAATGTGCAAAGTGTACTTAAATTTACAAATGTATTTCTATTATAGCAGTGGCTGGAGGCCCTGAGAAAGAACCATTCTAATCTAAGGATGTGAACAACTAGTTGACTATCCGATAAGCAAATGCTTACCGGATAGCCAACACACTAGTCGACTAGTTGCTTCCTCCCACCTTGCTGCCTCTATTAGAAAGATGCAGCAAGGAGGAGGGGGGGAAAGGAGAAGATACTTCAAGATGGCAGTACAGTGTGGAGCCTGGGGTTTGCCTCTTTGAAACTCTGCATGCAGCCTGGGGCCAGCTGGGGACTGGACTCGCAGCTGGCCCCAATCTGCACACAGTGTTTCAAAGCAGCAGTACTGACCCTGGGCTGCATGGAGCACTGCCGCTTTGAAACTCCGCAGGGAGCACAAGGCCAGCTCCGTGCTCCCTGCAGCACTTTCGCCTTTGAAGTGTAGCAACAGCCTTGGGGCTATTGCTACACTTCAAAGACGAAGGTGCGCATATCGACTAATCAAATAGTCAATGCAAATTGCATCAACTATTCAATTAGCCAGTTAATCAAAATTTAACATCCCTAATTTTAGCAGGTGCAAAAACCAAAACAATCTCTGTCCTAAGAGCTTATGAGGTTCAGAGGGTAGCCAAGTTAGTCTGTGACAGAAAAAAAACAGCAAGCAAATGGTCTGGTAGCACTTTATAGACTAACAAAAAGTTAGTTACCAGACCATTTGCCTGCTGTTTTTTTTCTAAGAGCTTATGTCATTCACATATAGCGAGAAGACACTTGGATAATACAGGAACAATATATGGGAAGAGGGAGAAGATAAACAGTGAAAAAAGAGGTAGCTTGTGCATCCTACCCCATGGAAACATGGGTCTAGAATGACTGCTACTTGCTGTCTGACCAAGGACCTGATCTAATTCCCATTGTAATCAACAATAATCTTAGAACTCATCATTCAGATTCTGACTAGGTAAATATGTATTCAGCAGGGTATGGGTTACATGCATGCAGCTGGTAGCTCTATGTGTAGTAAATACGAATGTGCTATTCAACTGTAAACATTAATTATCACATTTCTGGTTTGTTTTGTCCTATTTGCAGTATCACTTAGATTGTTTAATTCTGTATATAATGCTTAATTTTTGCAGGTACGAAATTAACAGGATATTAATTGTGGGTAAAATTAAAATTAAAGTGGTATTAATATTAAAAATGATTAAAATATATTAAAATTCTAAAGTCCTTTTAAAAAGTTTTATTTTGACACAAAGCCCTAAACATATTTAAGAAAGTGCAACTTTTGCATAAGCCATTTTACTTGTATCCTTGCATTAATGTTCAAGAAATTTGCAAGCATAAATTATGTTATTCCTAATGAAAGTTAAGGAACCTTTCTGTCTCCACCGGACCTCAACTGAATAACAACAGACTCATGCTTGGACACACTCTTGCTGTATTTACAGACATAGCACCAATTCCCTTCACTTTATGGATTCATTTATTTCACTGTTGAAATACAATACTGTTTAGTTTTATATTATATTATATTACATTACAAGCTGGTCCCCGAGTTGTGAATGGTCAACTTACGACCATTCGCAGTTATGACCAAAGCTGTCGTAAATGGCGGACCCCGAGTTATAAACACGATCCGTGCTTACAAATAGCGCGGTCGCGTGTAACTCAATGGGGTCCGACTTACGAACAAACAGAGTTACGACCAATTGCTTCGTCCGTAACCAGTTCGTAAGTCGGGAGCCATATATTTACAAATGTGGTTCGTTTTATTGTATTCTATTGCCTTAAAATAAACACATATATAAGTCTTTGCAGAAAGACTGCACATAATGTACAAAGTGTACTTAAATATATGTATGTCTATATTTTTCCTCTCTGAAGGGGATTAGGTATATCAAATTGAAAAGAGGAATCCTAAAAGATAATTGTCCTCATAGGATTTGTTTGCTTGTTTGTTTTTCTTGAACAAAGACTTACAATTGGAAGGGGGTCAGGTGAGCTAACAAAGCTATAATCCTGACTTGACAGTACCTCCAGAATAAGGAATACTGATTCTAAGAATACAGCATTCAGGGGAATAAACATTGCTTAGATCAGATCTTATCAGAGAGTTAATGTGACAAAAGAAGGATGCTTTGCAGCACACAGTGAAACACAAAGTGAAAAATACCACTTAGAAACTATAAACAGAAAATCTGGTAAACTAGTTCATGGATAGTTGTTTGAATCGTAATTCATATTCTAGACCAGTGGACAAAAAAAAAGAAAGAAATTATGAAACTTTATTATCAGTAGTGGAAATTTAAAAGGAAATCACATTCCTTTCCCCATACTCTCTACAAAGAGCAGGACGTGCAACGTGCATTCTTCCAGATCTGTTTGTTTTGCAATGGTATTTTAAACAAAGGAACAATTTCTACAGTTCACTGGTAAATTTTATACTGATTTTTCCTGCCCAGATAACCACTACCATATGGATGTCATCTACTGTTTGAGAGAACACTAATTTTCCAAACTTTTAGTGAAAAGAAGTCTGCAAGACTATCTTTTACTTTTAGGCATGCTGCATTGGAAATATTGAGCCTTAGCTTTCCAGAGGGTTCTCTCAATTTCATTGAACATTCATTTTAGATTCCCCTCTGTTGTATTTTAAGCTGGATTTCTCAACTGCTTTTCTGTCTAGGAAAGCCATACAATTACAGAGAGGTACAACAGCAAAGCAGGAACCTCTGGACAAGATAATGAGAGGATATCCTAAAGGTCACATAATTATGGAAATAAATCAATCAAGCAACAATTTTTTTAAAAAAGAAAGAAATACTTACTGCAATGGTCTGGTGGGCAAAGCTGAGTTGGTTCTGCAGAACCAACAAAACTATGTATGGTAAAAAGCTGATCATATATATGAGGCTGGCACAGAGCGCTGCTGTATCGGCACTGCTAAAAAATGCACTGAACAGGTAGCATAGCATAACCACTGCAATTCCAAAGTCGAGTAGAAAGAGGAAGACTAGAAAGCCATCGCTGAATGCAAAGATGCCGCTCACTTTTAAAATGATGACCAGAGCGCAACTGCTTAGTGTGAGCATAATGACATTCTCCAGAAACCAAGCTAAGAAGTGAATGACAGGATTCACACCCATTGTCTTCATATACTACAAGAAGAGAGAGACTTAGTCACAATTTAAAAAAATAAATAACCATCAACAGACATGCATTGGCCTACCAAGTGACTGTATAATCATAGTATCCTTACCCCTGTGTTATATTTTTCCCACTCTCTCATCACATGCTGGTAAGCTAAGATGAGAGCAACTGAAGGAGGTAAGGCCCAACCCTGTAGGTACTTGCTTCTGAGTAGAATGCATATGAGTTACCCTATTGACTTCAAAAAGACTATGCATATTCATGAGCAAGTGTTTGCTGGATCAGACGCATAGATTGTAACTTCTTGGATATAGAATCCACTTTTATCACTTCTTTCAAGCAATGGGCACATTTATGTTACTAATATTTAAAAAACAGCAGTAATACAAAAGCACTATAACCATAAAAATAATGCAAGGCTCTGAATGATTATCAAAGACAGATTATAAATGCTCTGAGAAAAATGAGAATATTGTAAAAACATGAAACACTTTCTGTCCTTTATTTTTGTTGGGTTGTTTTGCTGAACGTAAGGCTGGTTCTGAAGAGAAATTGTTCTATTTCCCACTCATGTGAATTTGGAGAAATTTACAATTTTGCCTATTGCAAAATTTTGCAAAGGAAATAGGAAAAAGGGACACATTTTAATCATGAACCAAACTTCTGAATACATTTGTAAAACTCCCAGATTTAACATTGCTCATATGACCAGAAATAATTGTCACATCACATGAGACCACCTTTCTTAAAAATACTTTTTAGAATTGTAAGACACCATTTCTTGAGTGCTTTCCCAAAAGTCACCTTACAAACACTGGTGAGTTAATACTCAAAACGCCTTTGCAGATCACATAAGCACTACTTTGCACATTAGAAACCAAAATCTAGACAGTTTATATGATTTGCTCTAGTCAAGCAGGAAGACACCAGCAAAACCAAGAATAGCATTTGAATTCTTGTGGGGTAAGTGCTGTTATATCCACTCCTAAAATACGAAGCTTTATGGTCTCAATTGTGAAAAATGCTGAGCACCAACTAAGTGCCATAAACTTGCCTTTAACTTCAACAGTAGCTGTGATTATGTATCTATGTAACTGTTATGCCCTTGTATTCTCTGTGTACTTTCAACACCTAAAGACTAAAATTATCAGCATTTTTACTCAGTTCAGAGTACTTCAAGGAGACCCTACTTTTCTTGTTTTGTTGTTGTCCTAATCTAAAATAAAGGTCATGTTGAAAGAAACTATGTGGTTGCTCTTTGAGGCTGGATAAACATAACAGCAATTGAAGTCATTCAGCACCATGGAAGATTGGGATCTCTATCTGCAAGACTTGTTTCAAAGAAAAGTGCTCAGCTTTAAATTTCATATTTCTGTCATTCACTGTTCTCCTTCATTTCTACAGAGATAAATCTCTGAAGACCAATGGAACTCCAAGCAATATCCCAGTGAATCTAATTTGGCAGTTGGAACTCAGATAAAGAGCCCAGGAGAGAGTGAAAGACAAAGCACATGCATTATTATCCACAAAACTATCTCTCTCAATGTTTAATATGTATTTTCAGAACAGACCCTATAAACCAGTTTCACTGTGAAAGGCTCAGCTAACTATTACCTCTTCAAGACGAATTTCCCTCTCATAAACCAGTTTTCGAACCATCCCAGCAACAGATACCATCCATGTTAACATCATTATGAATGGAAAAAAGAAACCAATATTGTTCAAGAATCTGTAAGCAAAAATATAGACGTAAGACACAAAAGAGAAAGATATAGAAGTATTAAATTAATGTTTTAATATTCAGAAAATATTACTGTAGTCCCCTTACTAAAGGTGCCTCTGCTTATTTTCTGGAAAGACCCTGTGTTCTGCAATCCAGACTCTCAGACTACAATTCCCATGAGCCCTTAGGAAAAACAGGAAAGAAGTGACCCTTGTGTGGGAGATCTGAGTTTCTCCATGTGCATGAGAAGAGAGGACTAGCAGTCTGGGACTCTGCCCTTGGATTGTGAAAGAGAAGGGGAGCCAGGCTGCTGTGGAGGAGTTTGATCCAGTCCAGGGGCTGTTGGAGTGCAGCTGCAGACTGGGACTAGATGCCTTTGGAACTAGGATCTAGCAGGCTGCTTCTGATAGGCACAGCATGAGGCTGTAAGTAATTTGGCCTTTTTGGAAAAAGTGCTGCCTGGGACAGAGCTGCTGCCTAGCTTGGATCTTCAGACACACTTTCTACAGAGAAGCTCCACTGCAGCTGCAGTTCTTCGAGCACATCCATGCAAGCAAGAGTCTGGGACTCTGAGTCCAGGGGTGTGCACACTGGGGTGGGATAAATATTGGCAGCTAGATAAGTTCATTTTACTTCTGTGTACTTTGTTAATTAATGTTATTCACTGTTAATTTGTTAAATCCTGTTTCTTTAAGTTAAGTAAAGGTTGTTCATTCTAATGTAATCTATTAGATGTTTATGATTTGTAGTAGTTGTTCTGGAATTAGATCCAGATTATAGCTGGAATGAATATATTCCTAGAGGCTCTCATGGCACACCATAAGTATATTACAGAGCCAGCCAGGTGGAGGCACCTCCATTGTATGTTCATTTTGAGCAAGGGACTGCAGCAAGGGGATGGATAGGGCTTTCCCCAACTAAACACCATCACCAGTGGGGTGCTCAGGATCTCCTTTTGGGTTAAAACCATCAGGCGCCCAGGCACACCTGTGAGTGTAACCTGCTCCCGAGTAACCCGGGGAGGAAAAAGGGGATTACATTACAATATATAAAACAATTCTTGAGGTTGTGATTTCTTTGTCGTTACTAATTAAACATACCCACTATAATTTAATGGTAGAACACAAGATCATTGGAACATGTAAAGTTTCTCTCTAAAACAATGACACTCCATTTATACTGAAAAGGAATAAAAGTCTCAAACAATTTTAATGGTTTGCAAGGAGCTAACTGCAAATAAAGATATTTGGAATGCCTGTTATACTTCCTAGGCAAATTTTCCCCAGTGTGCATGGCTTTATTCCAGTCATTCAATTTTATCTTTCGCATGTATAAACTAAACCCTAAGGCTATGTCTAGACTACATTTTTAAGAGGATATGCAAATTCCATTGAAATCTGCATATCTTCTGCTGATCTCACTTTCGAAAGACGCTCTTTCGAAAGTGAACATACTCCGGACGCATTTTTTTCAGAAAAAAACCCTTTTTCTAAAAAAACCACTCTTCCTTAAAATATGAGGTTTACGTGGTTCTTTTGAAAAAGATCCTCTTTCAAAAGTGAGATCCTCTTTTGAAAAAAAATCCCGTAGTTTAGATGTACCCTAGGGGTGAGTCTGTTCTTCAACATTACCTTGAAACATGCTACGCAATTTGCGCTACACACATCCTATAGCTTATTTCAGAGTAATTTTGAAATAAAGCTCTATTCCAAAACATCCCTTAATGCTCATGGAATGAGGGTTACAGGGATGCCAGAATAGCACACCCATTATTTCGAAATCTATTTTGAAATAATGGGCTGCTTTTAATGACGTGGAATGGCTATTTCGGGATAGTTCTGGTATCCCAAAATAACTGCACAGTGTAGCCTAAATTCCCACCGCAAACCAGTCTTTGCTATCCATAGCAGAAGGAGAAACATACAGGAGCTGATGTCTGCTGCCCAATCTCTGAGCTATTTCTAACTCCAGCCCTAATGTAGCTTGGAACATCTTTGGAGCTCCTGTAAAGTGCATGTGCTGATAAGAGTTCCCAAAGAGAGCTGTCTGCCAGATAGGAATTGCACAGTGAGCTTTTACCATGTCCTCTTCTCCCCATAGCCCTTCTGCCAAAAATGGCAGAATGAGATACATAGGGCCCAACCACATTGGTTCTTGCTAGTGGTGCAATCCCCAGATAGGGAAATCTGTCAGCTTTTCAGATCCTTGGTATAGCTTGTCCAGATCACAGACACACTATTAAAAGTGCCAAATTAGGTTCAAAATGTAGGCATTTACTTACAGGTCACTGGTGTGGCATGGATATGGCATAGCTTGAACTTGTATTACTGGCTTGGAAGCATCTGCTCCAGTGTGCACTGCAACAATGGCTCTTTCAATCATATCTTGAAGTGGAATGAAGATGTGATTGTATTTGAACACATCACCTGGCAGGTGCTGGGGATGGGATTTCCACATTGGGTTTTTTACTAGATCTGTTCTCATGCTGTAAAGAACATTAGTTCTAATTGTATATGAAATGTGCGGTGGGAGATAGTTAGCAAAATCGCGCCGATGTCTCCCATTACTTGAGGTGTTGAATATAATACCTGGTAAAACAAAAGAAAAAAAACCAAGGAGTTTAATGAATTGGAAACCAGACTGTGAATAACTGATTTTTCATCACTTTCCATTCTAAACAAAATATTAAAAATTGTTTTTGAACAAAAACAATTTGCAAACCAAACAGTTAAAAAATCATTTCAGGTCAAACAAAACATTTGTGTTTAAACTTTTTATTTAAATATATTTTAAGTTTATTTCTAAACAGAAAGTTGTTCTAAATCAAATACCAAAACATTTCATTCTGAAGAAGTCAACATAAAACGTCAATGTTTTCAGTTTTTTAAACCATGTAACACATATTTGCAAAACATTTCAAACAACAAGAATTTGCTTTTTAGGAAAATATCATTTATCTGAAGAATTGTATCCAACTGTAATTATAAATGAGGCAGATTTCATATTTCTGCCTTTTGTGTGTCCTGCGTCTTGTGTTTCTGTGAGGATGCAGTCAAATTGTGCCAATGAATAGTCATTCCTGGAATTTCTGAAGGCCACTTAACCATTTTCAAAAAGGCCATATTGTCTTCTTGTACCGAATGTGAATGCATATTTTATCTGAAATAGCTAGATGGTTAAACGCTGTTGTTACAGCACTTCCTTGTACTATAAGCCTTAGATTCATGCTGATGGGATTCCAGCAAAAAACATGAAATCTTTCATATCTTTATTCACCACTGTCTGTATTTGTAGTTACCTTATGACACTTAACTGTTAGAGTTAAGACAGTCAATGAGCTTGATATTCCATCTCAGTAGGCCTTCTATAATTATTCTCTTTTCTGTGAGACTGAAAAAAATCTTAAGAAAATCTTCCTTGCCTTGTATTTAGTGCTCTGGAACTTGTTCTCCAGACTTGCTTTGATTTTAATTAAAATGTTCCCATTACTGGGCCAAAATCATGCAACACTTTCAATGAATTTGGCCATCTAAGGCCTGGCATATGTTTAAAAATTAGATAGACTGCTATGTCATTCATATATATGAAAAATTTGCACCCTGTGCAACCTACATCAGCTAACCCCTCTTCCCCCCCCCTCCCCCCCCACACACACACATTCCCCAGTATAGATGTAGCTAGGTAAATGAAAGATTTCTTCGGTTGACCTACATACAGCCTCTCTGGAGGTACCCTTCCCATTGATTTAGGAAGCACCTATAGGTGACCTCCAACTTGAAACCACCTGACTTACGACCCCCTGCATTTACAACCATTTTTTTCATGCAAGAGAGCTCCTAAAACCCCACAATTTATGTCCGCAGCTCGCATTTACGATGGCGTATGACGCAGACTCCACGTATCATCCCAAAACAGGAAATGTACGAAGTCAGTCACTCGCCAGTCTGCAGCTGCACACGTCGATGCCACATAGGTCTTTACTTTTTAGTTATTTTTGTACATTATTTGAACTATTTAGCTTAGTTCCTTCAGCTTAGGAACTATTTTCCTCCATTTCCATGGTAAATTTTGGTATTTTTAGGGTATGAAATGGATTTCCAGGAACAGAACTGCCATTTATAACATTGCTCCTATGGGAAATAAGGGTTCGACTTACGATGGCTCAACTTATGAATCTTTTCCAGGAACCAATTAGGTTGTAAGTGCGGGGTCACCTGTACACTACTGCACTACAGCAGCACAGTTGTAGCATTGCTGCCATGTCACTGTAGTATAAACAAAACCTGGGAATAATATTTTCTAGACCAACGGGTATTCTGAGGTTAATTTTAATCCCTTCATCCTGAATTTCAGGCAAAGAACATATAGAATAATTTGCCGTGCCATCATGGCATTTGTCATAATCCATATTTTAGAGCGCCCTCTGGGTGTGCCTACACAACAAGGCATTTCAGAATAATGGCCGCTATTCTGAAATAACTACGTGAGCGTCTACACAACAATTCCATTATTTTGAAATAATTTCGAAATAACGGACGGCTTATTCCAACTTCTGTAAACCTCATTTTATGAAGAATAATGCCTAGTCCAAAATAGGTATTTCAAAATAAGGTGTTTGTAGATGTTCCACTTCTGCTATTTCAAAATAGCCCCTCACCAGGGCCATTCTAAATGATTCCTCCTGGAGTTCTAAATCAAGATAGCACGTCTACATTAGGGAAGCCTGCCTCGGACTAATTTTGTGGCTTCCATGCAGTGTAGATGTGCGATTGTGAAATAATTATCCCAGAGCTAATTCCAAAATAACTGTGCAGTGTAGACATAGCTTCTGTGTAACGGGCACAGGTCAACCCTCTTCCTGAAACAGGAAAGAAAGTCAGACAGAGTACCAATAGATGAGACTCCTCTGATCTCTATTACTCTGCTATACTTTCTTTCTTGAGTAAAAGAAATAGTTGCACTTGCCTTCTTTTAAAAGCTGTGCTGAGGTATACAAACCATACGGTAAGCAATAAGAGGTTAAGGAGCTGCTCTGGTGCTAATCCAGCCCTGCCTCTCTTGGGGACAGGCTCTTTTATCAAAAACTCCCACATGGCAGGTTAAAGGCCTACGTCCCTGACCACTACACTACACTCCATGGGACAAAGACTATAAAAAAAGGACAGAAAGGAACATTAAGCTCTTTTTCATGTATTTGATCCCTAGAAAAATAAATATTTTCCAAACATTTAGTTTCCGCTATGCAATTTTTTTCAACTAACCAAAGGCTAATTAGCCAAAACACAGAGATTTGACTCTCCCCTAAATGTGCAAATATATTTCTAAGAGGATTTTGAAGATGCCAGCACACCCTTCAAAGAGTAGTTTATGAAATCAAGGAAAATTAACCTTCAGAGACCCACCTTTCAGTGGAAAGGAACGTATGATTGCATTCATTGCAGTAGCAGGGATGTTTTCTCATTATACCCACTTCAGATCCCTTATACAACACTTACTTCAATATTTTAAGTACATTTTCAGGGCATTTGTAGCTTAGTTCTTTGAAAGTAAAGAGTAGAGATTACAAAATTCTGTATTGCTCAAGATAACTTCCTGCCTGGCTTTTAAATAGGTGTACGTTAGGGGGAGGGCACAAAGTGTCTCCTCCCACCTCTATCTGCAAAGCATTTCAGAGCCAAGCAGAATTACTTACTACAGTTCTCCTCCAGGTTTTTCTGTGGGATGGGGCAATAACTTCCAGACAGGTTATGTAACATGTTAAATTACAGCATTTTATTGATGGCAGAACTTGAATAGACCCAGATCTTTTGAGTACTTGCCTTGTATTTTAATTAATCTCAACATATGCCTCTGCTTTGCCCTGACTTTTTTAAAAACTCCCCCGAGCCCTAGGGTCTTCTGTGCTGAACTTAACCAAATTTAGAAATTAAACATAAAAAATGGCTAAAATCCTAGCTCCATTGAAGTCACTAGCAAAACACTTATTGATTTCTGTACGGCTAGAATTTCACCCTCTTCTCCAGGGAGGGCTACATAGGAGGATGGAAAACCTCAGACAGGGAAAATAATTTTTTACAGTGCTGAATGACTGTTCTCTTGCTTCCTCTTATAGCTGTCTCAGCACAAAAAAAAAGATTTCCAGCAGCAGAAGAGGCATTTTAAGGTAGCGGGGTAGAGACTGTCATCCCAGTGAGCAAAAGCAATAGCAGAAATTACTGAGAAATTAACTTTATTCTGAGTAAATGAGCTGATTTGAAAGTTATCTTCTTAGGCAAACAGGTTTTTACAAAGATTAATTTGTTTTTTGTGTTCTACAACCCCAAAGGGTATGAAATTTAAAATCAGAGGTGAATAAAGCAGAGGGTGCGCTTATAAAACAACAAAGTAACCTCGCTTGGATATTTTGTTGTCAAACTTTTGCATTCTGTGGCCTCATTTGACTCTCACTATATGATATTAGTATCTGTTGTTCCTGGTATAATATTTTTAGGAACAACTGACTCCCAGAGACTTGGTTAGTAGTCATTCTTCGGCTATAATAGCAATATCACTAGTTCTTATTGCTTGCATTACAGTGTTCAAGAATCAGGGGAATGTTTTTATTCAGCAAATATGCCTTTTTACTGTGTTTGTACTGTGTGTGATTTCTCTATGTTTCCTCAGTGCCAACTCACTGAAGCATCTTGGTAAGAGGGAATGATAGTTTTATGAAGCAGGGGTTTCTTGTCATCTTATATTTTAAATGAAATACTTACTAGCCAATAAATTGTTTTGTTGCATGAGCTCTTGTGCCTTTGTCTCCAATTTCTCCGCCGACTCAAGATGCTCAAAGCGATCCAATAAAACACAGGAGGAGATATTTACCATGAGCTGTGCCAACAGGTTGATTTGCTCTGTGGCTGAATTGTTCATCATTTCCCCCATCAAAGGCTCTGAAAAGGAGTTAACACATTGGAAACTATCATTTTAGAGTGAGATTTTCAGAAGTTCCTAGCAAACCAAAGAGCACATGTACAACTTTGTAGGACTATGCTCTTAAATCCCATAGATGCATACAAAATTTTCTCCTCCCTTCATATTCCATTTTAGTGCAGTTCGAACACTTTGGGTATCCCAATTTTGGAAAGAAGATCATGCATATCAGATAAAAGAACAGTGAATTTTATGGGCCAGATTCATTGCTATGAGTACCAATTCCCTCCTTGGCCCTTGTGAGGGCAGCTGAACAGGAGAGTGATTCTACTCTTTGAAAAAGAGGAAGAGATTCCATCAGATAAAAAGAGCAGATTTGAAGTCCACACATAACTTCATAAGAGCATAGGGCAGGAGCTGTCCAGACAAGGCCTGTCCTCCACTTCCAACTTGAGCCCAGTTCCAAAACTTGCCCTTTGTGTAACTAGGTATCCTTCATCAGGCACTTCTGTGAGGAGGACAGGTGAAAGGAGTGGGTCTGCCTGGAAGCAGGCTTGTACTCCCTTTTTAGAGTACTCAGTGGAAAGAACAGCCTGCTTTGATTCTGCAGCATTTTCTGCCACTATTTTATCTAGCTTTTCTCCAAAGAGGAGGGATCATGTGAACTTAGAAAAGCATAGAACTTGTTTAGAGTCAGCAACTACCTTTCAGGGACAAAAGCACATATGCCTCCTGGCTATTGAAGTGGATGTTGTGATGGATGGGAGGGATAATACCCTTTTCTGGACATTCCAGCCATTCAGTTAACTAAACTCTTTTCATAGCAGTTAACTCTTGAAACCTAACCCTAATTGTCTTGCCTGGAAGGGTTAAAACCATGGACAATGAGTCCTAGAGTCTTAGGGAGCAGGAAGTGAGTTGGCAGGAGGGCAGGAGAACCAATGGTAATGAAGTGTGGGGTTTTGAATTGGAAACAGTGACCTTCCTGTTCCCATTTTTGTGTGACCAGAGCACAACTGGACTGACATGAATTATGCCAGGAAGCAAGGCATGGAATATCCAGCACAATCCATGCCTGGAGCAGGAATAAACCTTGGAACTACAGATATTTAAGTAGAACAGGGAATGTTTAGTCAGACGCTATCAGGTTATTTTCAGATTTGTTGGACTTCTCTTATGGAGCACATGTAACTATCCCCTACACTGTAACTTTCCAAACTGAAGTCCAAGGAAGCAATTCTTGGTGTTTTAATCCTTTATTTATTGATTTAAATGTATTTATGTATGTATTTAAATTTAGTTAGCTGCTCATTAACAGCTAGCAACCAAGTAATGTTTCACCAAGTATCTTTTCTTTGTTTTGCTCTGCCAAATAGAGGACAGAGGAATTCAACAGAGATATACTGCAGAAGAGGTTCTGGGAAGTTGTAACCACAACACCACTGAACAAACCCTGTACAGGAAAGGAGGCTTGGAACAAAGTATGCTACTCCCTAGAAATGGTTAAAAAGTAATAAAGACAAAAGGAAAGGGTGGGAGCCAATGAACTGCCATTTGTCTGCCGCTATGGAAGCAGAAGAGGCGGCAGCACACATGAGAAGGGGGGTTAGCCAACACTCACTATGCTGCAGATCATACCACTTCTAGAAACTGCAGAGAGGATGGGAGTAGCTCATTTGTAACAGAATCATGGGAGACACTGGGCTGCAGAGATCCTTGCTTTGGCAGCCCTCCAAGCATTAGTGATGTTTGGATCTGGAACTTCGTGGCTAGCCCCTCTCTACAAATGATCATCCATCAAACTCAGGACTATGAATCTTTGGAGGAGTTAATGCAATTTTTTTGCTTTGTATTGTGCTAATCATATTGGGGAGAATAATTCCAACAATGTGTTTACAGAACAAACCCATTATAACATAAAACAATTCTAACTGCATTTGGTTGAACAGAAACTTGTGAGGAAAGTGCACCAGACCCACAAAACTAGCTGATCTCCCAGTGAACGATTATTCACACTTGAGGAGTGAATAATAGCTATTGGGAGATCCAATATGAGCTTTCAGCGTCTTAAATTTCTTTAAAAATATTGAATGTTTAACCCTAAACACTAGATGATGAGTTAACTTGGTAAGAGTGCTCATTAGCCTAGTATTGGGATTCATTGATGGCACAGCAGGTATTGCAAGGGGAAGGTAGAGAATAAAAAATGAACTTAATTGATCTGGATGGAAGGCAGCACTGGTGAAGAAGAAGGGAAGAATAAAAGATCAGGAAGATAAGCAGTTGTGCAATGAGACAGTGAAACTGGTGTACTAAGAATCAGAAGGCATGCAGCATCAATGTGATGCATTCTGAAGGAAAATAAACAATGGAACAGGGGCGGGGACACCATACAAATATCTACTGTTGTTCCTAATGTGAAGGCATTATTGTTTGATTTTGTAACATCCCAGGGGCTAGAATATTCTTAATACTAGTAACTTAGTACTAACAAGGTTAATCATACATACATGTCACCAGAGATTCCTCCCAGCTGATCTTTAGAAGACCTTATTTTGAATAGTACATCAATTTTTAAAATGCTCTCTTACAACTTAATCCTTTAAATATTTGAGCATGAGAAATATCAACTGACTTGCTGTATGCTTGGAATACTGCATAATTAAATGTTTCCGTAAGTAAAAGCAATATTTCATAGGCTACATAACTTACATGGAACTAACACATCTAAATATATAAAAAAGTAAAATCCTTGGGGGAGTTTCAGAACTTATTTAATAAAATATCCTCACCTGCATTTTCCTTCAGATAATACAATGATACTAAGGCAGCAATGATACTAAGGCAGCAATCTTTGCACAGCTATTTCTGTTACTTACTTTCTGCTTTGTTACTTATCTTAGACCCAGTCCTGACTTGATTTTCAATGACTTCACTGAAGTAGAAGACATTTAGCATCTCCGAGGAGGCACACAGAACCTTGCAGAGTCCAGTATCTTTTCTGCATATTCCTATGCAGAATCAAATGCTCAAGAAAGACTAAGGTTCTCATCCCATAGAGCAGGTTGAGAATTTTTCAGTGAAACTTCCGGTTGTCAGAAAAAGCTGATTCACTGAAACAATATCTTGGGTACATATTGAAATTCTCGCTCTTTGGTTATGAACAAAAGATATAATCCCCCTCTTCCACCAAGAATGGTCCAAAGGTTAAGGCCCAAACCTGGATCAAGCCCCTGCTCCAGCCAATCAGATTTGAATGTCCCACCTGAAAGGTAAGTGCACTAACCACCACATTACACAGTCTCTTCCTCTCTGACCCATTGAAGATGGATCGGCCCCAACTAGTAAAACTGAATGAATGACTCCAAATCAGGCAGAGCAGGCCCTTGAACCTGGGTTGCCTGCATGAGAGATAAGTGCTTTGACCATCAAGCTACTGACTATTCTGTAGCACTCATGTTTTTACATGAAATATTTCAAAATGTCTCATTTTCATTCCAATGTGGAATAGAAACAAATTTCAGACCCTGAGTTTTTTCGTGAAATAGAATTTGCTACTCTCATTTGGATCAACAAAAGTTGTAAGGATCAGGCCCATAAGGTGAGAAAGAAGGGTATTCACATGATTTATAAAATAAGGGAATTGTTATTTTAAAAGGTATTAAATCTTGGTCTATTAGTGAAATGGATGGATTTTATTTCTTCGGACCTGATGCATTGAAAAGAACTGTATTTATTTGCAAGATGATAAATGATCAACAAATATTTACAATGTTCGAAACTGAAGTGAGAGAAGGTGCACTTTATGTTTTTCTAAATGAGAGCAATGTGAATCATAACCAAGAATTATTACTGCTAAATTTCAGTCATACATAATGTCTTGAGCATAATAAATGCTGTGTGTCCATTCGTATATACACCTACCATACTCTTGCAGCTTTTCAACGAGCTTCCCCACATCAATATTCAAGTGTCTTTCTATGAAGTTCTTTATAAAATTGTTTTGAAGAGCTTCCTAAAGTAAGAGAAATAATGTACAAGACAAAATCTGTGCTATTTATCATTGCCTGATTTTATTACATGTATGTATAGACCTACACAGATCTCCCTTCTCAGCCATAGATTTCCACTGTGTGACCGTATGCATCTCTCAGAGTCTGGGCCTCAGCTCCTCATCTGTAAAATGACCTCACAGAAGTATGAGGAGAAACACACTGAAGATTCTCAGGCAATTAGATACTACATAGAAGGGAACCAAATAAATGCCTATAGCAGATTGATATAACAAATTATACATTTGCTTCATCATCCTCAACTTATTTTTCTCTTTTGTTTCTGTTATTCAACTGAGATTGTAGAGTTTTCTTAATTAACTGTTTAAAATCAGAAAATGGATTCTTAAAAAAAAAATCTGTTTATGTTGTTTCAAACTGCCCCTGGTAAACTAGTGCTCTAATAAGAATTGAGAGCTACTAGGAAATAAACTGGTATTTGGTATCTTTCAGCCAT
The DNA here is from genome assembly GCF_052426305.1 of Pelodiscus sinensis. Classification (NCBI taxonomy): domain Eukaryota; kingdom Metazoa; phylum Chordata; order Testudines; family Trionychidae; genus Pelodiscus; species Pelodiscus sinensis. The sequence goes on from NC_143053.1 coordinate 160,419,037, forward strand.
TGGTCTTGATGCAATGAGGCCAAAGATATGACCATGCTTTTCAAATGTATTATGACAAAAGACCCAAAACTCAACAAAATTAATTAGCCTGATTTGGATTTGTTATAGTGTGTACAGTCGGCTTTTGAAGTGTTTGTTTAGACTTTTACTTTTTTATATTGTAAGTGGAGAATATAGCCAATATCTGTTCACACCTTAACTAATAATAACTGTTCATACCTTATTAATAATAAAAAAGATAAGAGATTTTTTTCAAAGATGCTCACTGTAAAAAACTTTCTGTAAACTCAGGTCCAATATTCCACATTTTAGGTATCAATAATTGCATTAGTGATCTAACATCACATGTGTGTGTAAGGGAAGTAAGCGCGGTTCTAAAATGGCAGATGCACTTCATAATGAGACACAGTTAATGATTAGGCTTATGGTTCCAACAGATTTGGATTCAAAAGAAGCACTTAAAAAGAATACCCATTCTCAGGGACAAGCCCTAGATCAATGGGAGCACAGGGCAGTCAGGGTCTTACAGGCTTCAGCTTTAATGGATTGTAAAAGTGACCAGCTCTTGTTATATTATGAATTTGGCGCTGACGGAATGCAGAATCAGTCAAACAATAGGTAACTAATTAAAATAATTGAATGCTAGATGAAAGGCTTTTCAAGTGCTATCTCCTGGGTCCAGCACAATCTCCCTTTCTGTACTTAGAAATACGGCAAGTTCCCAGTGATCTAGTACAGCATATCATTTATGTGAATGTCTGTAGCACAAACATTTCACATTCTAAACTTCCATATCAGAGTCTGAATTCTAAACACCAAGGGAATTTGATAGATTCCTGTTTCTATGTCTTTCTGAATACTTGTTTGTATTCAAGTGATTTAGTAGAGACTCAAGTGAATAATTTCTCTTTTATCGCAAGGTGCCTAGCCATTCTGTACACTCAAAACAGAATGTATATTGTGCAGTATAAGCCATAATTGCTTCACCAAGCTGGCAGAATCCTGCTAGTATATTTTCCTCACTGTTAGTCTTGGATATCTTTGTAAAAGTAATGGTTTCTACCAGACAACCCCCACCTGTGGAGATCAGAATCATCAGGGTAGTGTACAGTGTACAGGGTAATGTACAGTGCTGGCTAGAGTACTAAGGTAATGCAATGGTAAGGATGGGAGATGGTATCTTAAAAGGTTATTATTTTTATTTACAGACTATTTAGAGGTACTTATATGACCTCCATTATGGTTTTATCTAAGCACATCACAAATCTTTAGTGTATTTGTCTTCACCACACCCTTATAAAGATAGGGCAGTGCTATTATCCTTATTTACTGATGAGGACATGAGGCATAGAAAGGCTAAGTGACTTGCCCAGGTCATACAAAATGTTTCTGACAAGAGACTTGGCTAGTGCCCTAACCAGTAGATCGTATTTCATCTCCAGTCCTGATCCCCTCGAATTCAGTATAATAGCTCCTTACTCCATGGGTAACCCCACTAACTGCAGTGGGATTACTCATGGAATAAAGTACTATTCAGCATGAACAAGAATATCAGACCCTACCCCCTTGAATTTAGCAGATACATATTAGAATATGTAACCCACGCAACACCTGCTGGGTGTGGTGTACTGTTCCATATAGTAGCACCAGGACCATTTGCAAATAGAATAATGAGCCTGCTCTATAGCCGTAACTAAGAGCAAGCTGGCTTTTAGCTCATGTGGTCACTCCAGAGGTCCCAGGTTCAGTTCCACTTGTTGGTGTTATATATGTACATGCCTAAAAGTAACCAACCACACAGCCTTATTGTTACCCTTGCTACTCCAACCCATCTATACATTTATTGTAAATTGGCTGATGCAGAGACCTTTCCATTAGCTTGTTCTATAAAATACAACATTTTGGAGCATTGAACTATTAGCAGTTGCTCAAACAACACTGCCTGGAAAATGGCATCTTCAGTTTCCATGTTCATTATCTCAATTTCTCCATCTCATTTGCTCAGTGTCCAAGAAAAAGGACTAACAATTAGCTCTGTGAGGCTTTTCAGGGTTTGCAAGTAACATTCCTTAATTGAATCTTAATTAACAATTCTATTGTTGATTCTATTGTTGATGCATGAGCATCAGTTAATTCTTCCACAGTTTAATGGCTCTGCAGATGGTGAAGGGTAAAAACTGCCAGAACTACATTTCAGCGACTAAAGAAGATATGACTTGGAAACCACTGAGAGAGAACTGTTAACAAGGTCCTACATTTATGCAGTCACTACTGTTGTTGCATTTTAAATGTCCTCCATTATCCCTATGAGGACTGAACCATTACATTAGGAGACACAATTGTAAGAATTAAGCAAGTTCAAGCTGTAACAGATATTTTAAAACTTGTCAGTTGCTTTAGATAACTAAATAAATTTGCAGTTGTACTATTCATTGCATTTCCAATCCAATATAACATTGTATTTCCAATGGCAATACTGCAGACAGGGAGGTAACTACTTATTTTACCTACTTTAAAATTGTGAAGATTTTCAGGACCACACTATTGTAGGTCTATAATATAAACTTCAGCAGGATCAAACAGATGTACTGTCTTCAAGTGCCACTCAAAAGATAAAAAACTCTCATGTCTGTGCTGCCTGTACCAATAACCGATAGCATTTCTGGTAATTGCTCTACCTCAAAGCGAGGACTTTTGAAAAGGCTGATCCAGAACTCCTTTTCCTACAGTGAGCTAATATTTCTAGAATTACTACTTAATTACTGCTTTAACTCTTCAACTATTTGTCTCTGTGGTTAGTATTGGTCACCCACAGTTCACCAACCTGGAGCTGATTCATCTTGGAGAAGTTTTCACTCTTCTTAAATACCTCAGACATCCTCAGCCATGCCTCAGAATAAATCTTCAGCTGCTCCACAAAACTAAATGTGTGATTAGCCTAAAAGGGAGAAATGAAGCCAAGTGAAATGAACAACACACACAGTAATTTCTGTGGAAACAGGAGCAACTGGGGTGGTTCAGATCTCCTGAAACTCTTCTGCATGTCAACTTTAATTGTCAGTTATAAGTGCATTGTGTTTCCTTTTATCTTCAAAGGAAACCAAAAATGATTCATTATTCAGAGACTAACAGATCAAAGGAAAAGGCTTTCTGCATATGCTTCCCACATGAAGAGTAATAATATAAAATTTATTTTTATATAGTGTCTTTCATGCAGGGTATCATAATGAGCCGGTCAAAAACCAGGAAGTTCAAATTAAAGCTTCTCTCTTGATCACAGCACTGCCTACATGGGAAGAAGTGGAATATCTGGATGAAACATACAGTTCCCGCAACTTTGAGGACAGTTTTGGTGCTTATTGAATCAGGGTCCAGTAGGAAAGACGACAGAATTAGGTAACTTCTCAATTGACCGTATTGAGGAGCACCCACACTCTTTCCTTCTGCCCTCACCCAAGGATAGACTTTGAACTACATGTCCATGTGTGGTTTCTCCAAATACAGGAGTTATGAATAACCTGACTTCCCAATCACCGTGACTCATCAATCACAGTGATTTTATTCACAGAAGGGTCAGTAGATCAGTTAACTTTTCTCATTTAGACAGATCTAGTAGTGACTGGACTGAACTTTGCACATGAACCAGTCAATAAAAAAATTCAGTGTGTTCCACTATCACTCAAGTCATCTGCAGCAAGGTTTGAATTATCTACCAACGTAACTAAGGTGCACCAAAGACTGACCTGATTAGATGGCCAAATTCATCACAATTTGAGAAAAAATGTTAGCATTGTAATTAAAAAAAAAAATCAGGAAACACTGTTGCAATCACATAGAATTAGTATAATATTAAATGTAATATTTTAATTAAACATTTAAGTTAAAATGAGACAGGTTAATATTACTGGATGAAGCAGTGCAACACAAACAAAATGAGAAAGTTAAACAATTCATTTTCACTTTTTCCTATCAAAATGTCATCTAAATGTACATGTTGCTGCAAAATGTTTTAATTTGGACTAAATTGCACTGTCCAACAGAAAACTGTTTCATGAAAAAAAATTAGACTCCCTCAAAGCTGTTATATATAAAAGCTCAAGAGATGATTTTTTTGTGATACAACTGAGGGAAGTGTATGTTTTAGGGAATAACAGACAAACAAATTATAACACCTGATACTGACAGAGAGCGCAAAGTTGATTTTGACGATGGTGTGATTGCAAATAGCAAAAACAGGTACAGGAAATTAATATGAGTTATAGAATCTGATCAAAGTCAATGTTATATCAACACACATACATCTATAAAATAATTTCTCCAAATTTGATTGTACGATGATAAAACACTAAGCTATTGTAACTAATGGTGGTTTTTAATTCACTCTGAAAATATAGATAAGTATTATTTGAAGTAATACATTCTATAGCCAGTTCTGTCCTATTGATCATTATCATCATGATAAAGCTACATTACATCAGGGAATTATAAGAAAAGATGTGTTTATCTGTGTATGACGGTGTAAAAGAAAACTCTTTTGAGTTGTAAGTTGATTCTTGAACAAACACCAAAAGGAAAAATAAAAGGATTAGTATTATTAGAGATAACAGTTCTGAAAGATACTTTAAACCTGATTAAAGTTTAGACTGCTATTTTTTCTAGTGAAATACAGCACCCCAACCTCTCTGATGGCTACAAAATATTCAGATTTATTCCAAGCCAAAAAAAGTATGCCTCTTCCCTGCCCCAACCTTACATATGTACAAGTGTTTTCTCATGTTTGATTTTGGCAATTCACTTTCCATTGATTCTATTAAAAAGAAATAAACAGATATTTGCATATAACATAAAAATTGGCAATGGATAACACAGCTAATTAACAGTACTTTCACTTGTATCTGCACAACATCAATCGAATGTTTATGGACAACTTCTAATTAGGGGACATCACTACCATCCCAAAGTATCTTAAGTATATTATTTTTGTCAAGCTAAGAAGTCTTATTACATAACAAGCAAATAAAGGTTAAACATAGTAAACAGGCTGGGAAATAAAAATTGAAAAACCATATTCCATTTGACATCACGTATGTGGGTCCAGACCTTGTGTCACATTCCAGTACCTTACATCACTAAACTATGCTTCCTCTAAGCTTTCTTTAAATGTCTGTCTTATTTTCCCCTTGCCTACCAAATTATAGATCTACTCCTCCATGATATTTATTTTGCTTATGTTAATATTGTAGCCATCTTAGCTGCTTTTAGGAACTAGATCTCTTCATTATGATCTAATGATGGTGTTAGGAAAGGGATGCACAGCATTCCTTAACAAAAAAGCTTCTGCACTGACTCGCAAACTAGATTGGGGGTAGATTTATTCTAATCCTTCCTGTCAAAAGTACAAAACTTAATGCAGCATTAAGTGAATTTTACAAAGTTACATGTCCAGACTTGGTCCAAAGTATCTATGGGAAATATATGCTTAAGCTGCTAAAAACTTGGGAAAGGGAGGTACTAGGGTAGGTATTGGCAGCCAATTATGTCTTTACAGAGGAAATGCTGGTGGCCGGTACGGGAATAAAATTCTCTGGCAGAGGCCACAAGAGCTTCATTACAAGGAGTGAAGTGTGAAGAGAGGGATGCCTATCACTGGGAAATATGTCACTTAATCAACCCTGAAAGTTCAGGTTCAATTCAGACTGAAATAAGGATTGAGGTTTGGGGGTGGTCTAAATTTTTAAATCTCAGTTCACCATTTTCTATGTACCCAATTTATAGACCTTTAAGAACTGCCTGGGTGACTATTATGCCTTTAAGACCCAGAAAATTGTGCGGGAAGAGTTCAGTGGAGAGTCTCCTTAGATGTAAGCAGGCATAGCTAAAGAACGAAGACAGCTGCATTATGTGTGGGGGTGATAGCACTGCTTACTATTAAGGGCACCTGATAACTCCACTATACATTATTTTGTAAAGGTTCATAGTTAATTTGGCCAAACTCTAACCACTTGACATTGAAAATTTCAGCCCAAGTGCCTATCTGGGGCTGAATTTTCTTTGAAAATGTCAGCCAAAATGGCTCAAAATGGGCTGCAAGATATTGAGACGTGACATGTGTGGATAGCAGCTTTGATAAAGGCTGGAGACTTGAATTCCACCAAAAGTTTTCTCTGGTATAGCCTACAGCTCACCCTTGAATAAACCTTCTAATTTTGCGAATAAGGGAATGTAAGAAACATTCAGTTGAGGGTGCTTGTCATCCTGTTAAAGCATTTTATTATATGGAAATATTATATTACAACAGGAGTTGAAACAAATGTGTTTTTTTCAAAAATCGAACTTCATGAGACTACCAATTACAGTTGTAGAATAAAAACCTATTTCTCTTGTTATGAAGGCTTGATATTTATAAAGAAAGGATTGGTGAGCAAAGTGGCAAGAATCCAAAAATCAGGATGAGTTTGTCAGACTTGTTTTCTTTTACTTCTGAATTGTTTTGATGTATTGTTTCATGCATTCTGTTTTAATTAGAAAAATTGGAAAAAATCTGTCAAAGGCTATAAACTTCTTAAATGTAACAGTCTAAAGAACGATATATCACCTTAAATGGGAATGCAGTAATATGGAAAGAAATACACATTGCTTCTGATGAGCCAAATAAGAAACAGAGATGAACATCTGCTTTCTGATTGGCTCAGAGTGAAATACAAATGTTTATTGAACTTAACCAACGTCAATGAACATGCAGTCATTTATTTATTATATGTGCAAACTGAGTGGTCAATACTGATTTATACTTCTGAATTCTTTATCACAGGGAGAAAGCAAATGTAATGACTTTCTGTAAGAATGATTTTCAACAATCTTGAGATGAGATATTCCACTTTATGAAACAAAACATGAAAACTACCCTAAAATGCAAACATATTTCTTCTCTTGTGGCATATATCCAGGGGCACCATTTCAGATTTTGCGGGGGGGGAGGGGGGCAACCTGTGCAAGCTGTGATGGGGGGAGGAGAGTGAAAGTATGGGGATGTAAACTGAGGCAGAGGCTTCAGACTGAACATACTCAGTAAAAGCCAAGCACCAAATGGGGAGGGAGGAACCAACCCCATCGTCTCCCCTTCCCCCCCCCCCACACACAATCTCTATCCAGGGGCTGCCAAGGAACTGGAAAAGTCTGCTGTTTTTTGGCAGACAATTTAGCAGTTAGCTGACAGGAGCACTGCATCTAATTGCTACATAAAAGACAGAAAATTAAATAACTATTAGACCCACTCAGCTCTAACACTAACATATTCTGACCTCTTATGGCAAGTCACTTAAAGGACACTGGTTACCCTTAACATTTTAATGTATATTCTTACTTTGTTAGTAACTCTGTAGAGCGAGAGAGACCGAGATTGACCCCATCAGGCTCCATCAGCTCTGGAAGGAGAGTGGGGTCTAGTGCGTTACAGCAAGGGGCAGATACATTTCAGCTCTAAATATGAGCATCCTGTTTTCCAACAGTGCCCAATGCCAGGTGCTTCAGAGGAATAAACAGAAGAGGCAATTATCATGATCCATCCCTTGTCACCCATTCCCAGCTCCTGGCAAACAGAAGCTAGGGACACCATCCCTGCCTATTCTGCCTGCCCATATGGTGCCCTTACATATATCTGGCTACCGTGGGTGAATAGCAGTTGAGTGGGTACAATCCTTCAGTATACTTCCACCACTACTTTAATGGCAATTTTCCCTAAGTTGCGGATATGTAGGATATCTGTGATTATTTAGAGGAATTTATATTTGGTTTGTCTTAATTTCCATAGGATATAATAATTAATAAAACTCTTCAACAGAAAGATTAAAGATGGATTTGATAAGAGGGACCTATCTGTTAGCTTCATTTGGTGAGTCTAGCATTTATTTTTACAGGACATCTTGAATGAGCTGATGGAACTGTCTGAGGTCCAACCATGTTAATAGATTTATTGGGCTGATAGAATCTCTGTGTAGTTTCAGAAGATAGAAAAAAAACAGTAAAATTGTCTCATTTTAAGATAATTTGGCAATCTCAGAGCTGTTACTGAGTAGACTCTACTTCACTTAAGAGCTAGAATAAAATTCAACATGAGCTGAGAGATTTATCTGTCTTATTATTGATCCTATTAAGATAATGTTCGTAATATACTAAACGGCAAAATAACATGGAAATCTCTATAATGCATTATTCTTGATGTCACTGTAACACAGAATGTAATTTTGCATGCAGAGTTTTAAACTTATTACCACTTAGAATTTGCATCTGTAAAATCAAAAGATCACCTTTAAAAAAAAAAAATCAGCCTAAAGTTTTAAAATGAATTATATTCAATTCAGCACATCAAGGGCGAAACAATCGGTCACCCAAACCAGTTTCTTCGTTTTGATTGTAAACTTCACAAAGGGGTACTTGAAGCTACTAAGTCATTCTAACATTTATCAATTCACTTAGGGTATGCATACACTGCCACCCTAGTTCGAATTAGCAGCTTTAATTCGAGCTATCTAGTCCGTGCCGCGTGTAGCCGCAAGCAGGTAGTTCAAACTATGGGCATTTTAATATGGCACCCGCCCGGGAACATATAAATGAAGCCCGGGATATTTAAATCCCAGGCTTCATTTGCAAGTTCGAATGCCTACATTAGCCACCTTAGTTCGAACTAGGGTGGCAGTATAGACATATCCTTAGACTTTAATATCTTACTTTTTAGAAAATTAGAAAGTTAAACACTGTACTGACCTTCATTTACCATGGAATACACTATTGTTAAAGAAAGTATTTTATATTCTGTTATCAAACAGTGATGCTTTATGTTAACTTTTTAAATTAAGCTACATTTTCATTCCTGTAACAATTCCATATTCACAAGTATCGTATTTGCAAGGTAAATACAAACATTTCCCCTGACGTACAAAGCCTTTTTAAAATAGATCATGATAGTTATTATTTATTTGCTTTGCAATAGTTCCTAGGACCTTTGGTTATAGACCCACTGTGTGATGCACTGTGCAAACACAGAAGAAGAAGAGTATCTGTGAAAAAGAGTACGGCTGTAAGATCTTTGGGACTAGGGCTATTAAACACAGGATATCTCCCAAGAAAAACCTTAGACACTTTAGAATTTTTCATCGTCTAAGCAGTCACCAATGTCATCAGCCACCAAGGAAATGCATAATAGCTGGAGGGAAAAAAAAACCCTGACCGTTTTTTTAGATTTCCCATTATTTCTTTCAGCCACACAGGTACAGATATTTGATTTTATTTTCTTTATATGCTCACCTTTTCTATCACCATGTTAAACATTGTGCTGTTGGGAGTGTACAGTATCTTCCCATGTAACAGGGGCTTCAGGAAGGTCCACACTAAAGCTCCATTAGGTGACTGTAAAATTTCCTGATAAAGCTGCAAGCAAAATGGAGCTGTGGTAAAGAAGAGAGAGAGAGAGAGAGAGAGAGACCATATTTATGAGATGGTGCAAGTCGATGATTAATTCAGCAACATAATGCCTATGCATGTTAACTTAGGCTTGGCCTCTCTACGGTGCTGAAACCCTTCAGTTCTCACTGAACATCACTACAGCTCTTTGGAGAGACGTAGCTCATTCCCCAAATGCCTGAATTTGTATGAAGCTGGGGATCCACAACCTTATCTTAAAGTGAGAACAATCATCACCCAAAGAGATTAGAACCTTAAGGCATGTCTATACTACAGCCCTAAGTCAACCTACATTAGGTTGATTTATAGCCACCACAGTAATTACTCACTAACCCTCTTCTGTTTGTGCTGCGTTCCCTACCAGAAATGCATGGAGCCATGAAATTGACAAGATAGTCAACAGCTGAGATAAGTAATACAGTGTTCACAGACCCAGTCATCCTAACTACACTGATATAAGCACTGCACCTCTGGTGAAGTTACCATGCTAGTGTAGCAGAGCACATTGGTGGAAGGAAAGCAGTAGTGTGTACACCATTAAGTCATTGTAAGCTGACTTATATGAACCCAATTGTACAGTGCAGACCAGGGCTTAGTGAAAACACTGCACCTATCATAAAAGCTGGGGTCATGTATTACAGTTCTAGAATCAAAGTGCATAGGCAAAAATATACACAAAATAAAACATTGAGGGAAGAGTCAGTGTTAAAAATTCTCATACCGATCAAAAGTTTCTTTAAAGTGTATGAGACTAACATCAACTATAGACCAATGAAGGATCTGTAATTATCTGATAATTCTTTCCCTACTCAAGAGTCATTTTCATCTGGAGCATATTGTGCTACACAAACACTGAGTAATGTCACTAGTAGAGCTGAGCAAATAATTGATTTTTCAGTTTGCAGAAAAATTCTAGAAGCCGTTCTAAGAAAAACTAAGTTTTTGGTTTTGTCCCCAAAGCAAACAAAAAAAAAATCACTTTGAAAAGTTAATTTGAAACTAAATGTCAAAACAAATCATTTCAGCATTTCCCAAGAAACGTAAGGTTTCCTCTTGAAAATATTTGCTGTATTTGACCTCAATTCACAAATAGGTTCAGTATCTGCCAAAAAATAAAAGACTTTTTAACAAAAATTTTACTCGGCTCAGTTATATCATCGCTAGTTACAAAGGAATGAGAAATGAATTAGAATTTGAAATATCAAGTGGACTGCCCAAAAACCAAGGAGTGGATGTCAGAGCCAGGACTGTAACCAAAGGGACTTTCCAGAACCCAGTTCTTGGACCAGATCAGACCTCCACAACCGCTAAGAAAGTTGTCCTCTACATGAAATATCTGTAACTGGAAAATATTAACAAGGGCTCTGAGGTGACCAGGCCAGAGCAATAGCATGATTGCCATTTGAAGCACTGGAGCAAATCTTTAGGACTTTTTATGAAATTGTTGTCCAGCTGTTGGCCTATAAGGCTATAAGGCAAGTTCAGTAACGGGCATGGAGGACTGGAAGCCAGGGTGGCTGAGATTTATAAGGTGGGGTGGAGGAGTGGGCAGGAGGGGTAAGGACCCATACACAATCACCTGTGCAGCCTCTCTGAAACTCTAATACTAGTAGGGGAAGCACAACCAGGGACCGTCTGACTGGTACTCTCTTCCTATGTTAGTGGTAATGCTCATGAAGAGCCCTGACTCCACACTCAGTGCACCTGGTTAGACAGCTCAGCCCAAGCAAGATGTTGCTATCTGTTAGACCATAGAGCCAGAAGCAGATATTTCTCCCCTTATCACTACCACTCCTCCTCCAAAAGAGCAGCAATGGACTCACACCTCTGAGTCACACTTTCTTTCCTGTAAGATCACTGAAATTAATTTGGATGAGTCACATGGTGGTGGAGGGATGTGTGATAGGTCTAGAAAACAGTCCCTCACACACATAATATGGAATAATAGCATGGCACAGGCTATTTGGAATATTAACTCTAATGGGAACCAAAAATTCATCTACAAGCAAAGACAGAAGATATTCTTCTCTACTTATATTCAGAGGCTGATGGATGTTACCATAAAATACCATAAAATCAAGTTCACAAAATAAAAGTACATAGCCATAGATTTGTAACCTTGTATCTAATAAATGTATTTAATTTTGAACATTCAATAAACTTCCAATATATATCACCCATTTGAGACAGGGGTGTCCTATTTATTGTTGTTTTATGCAAGAATACAAAATAACTTGGACTGCTTGTCACTTTTCTCCGTAATCATTTCTGTGTAATAAAAACTTTCATCAATCATTCCTTGTGTTCGGGACTGCAATGTCATTTCATATTTCAACATTTCCATTTAAGAGGAGAAGGTTTAGAATGCACTGCAAACTCTGAATGCAAGTACGTATATATGCAACTTGTGACTGATGCTTCTCTTACTTGAGTTTTTGGGAATGCTGTATTTTGCCATATCACCATCCAAGAGCTCAGTGGTCCTCGGCATGTCAATGAACATGTTGGTGTTGCTGAAGAAAGAGGATTCTTCTTTACAGACTGACGAGATTAAAGACTGAAGGGATCCAACAATAGAACTTCTGGATTTGCCACCCTGTAAGAACTAGAACAACAACTACTAAGGAATGGAATCCCAATTACAACACAATTAAAACTGTCCACTTAAAACTTTCACAGATGCAGGAACAGGTCAGATGTTCTTCCCCATTACTGCATCCAAGGAGAACAACAAAATGACAGTGTTCAGATTGTTTACAAGAATAGATGCATGTTGTGCTCTCTTCTGTTCTCATGATCACCTTTGTCAGCGATAGATAGCGCCACTTCAATGGCCATCTTACTCTGTGAAAGACGGTAGTATAATGTACTACTATAACCTTTTGAAATTGTTGTAATTTCATGGTTTGACTGGGCAGGAAAAGAACGTAAATATCAGGACCACCAGATTGCCGACCTCTGAATTATCTGGTCATTTTTCAGACATGCTGCTACTCTGAACAAAACAAAAGTAGGATTCAATGTATTGCTCTTCTGGCACATTTTATATACAGATGATAATAAAAAAGTAAGAGATTTTTTTACATGAAGAAAATGTCTGTCATGAAAATTGGCCTGTTACAAAGAAAACAGTTGTACTTTGTTCAAAATATTAAAGTACAGTTGTTCTTTGAAAAAAATGTAAAATGGTATATTCTTATTAGATCTATTTCTGGTGGTATATGTATATTTTGAACAAATTGGACCTTTTTATGAACGAAAGGAAGGAAGGAAGGAAATATTTTTATTGTCATCAGTCCTGAAGAACTGATGCTGCTCTGGGAGTCTGATCTGCCTGCTTTTATAGCTTATATACCTTCAACTCTATTGTGAGCTAAGTTCCAATAACACCTGTGCAATAGCAGGTATGATATTACGTGCTCACAGTTGTGCAATCCCACTGAGGATTATATGGTTGCACAATTGTAACTGAGGATGGGTTACAATAGTTGGGTTGCAAAGATGTAAATAAAACAAGCATTTGGCCGGTCTGAAATTTATCTCAGTTGAAGATATCCATGCCAGAAAGAATGGTAAGGAGATTTTCAGCACCCAGGCGGAGTTGGAAAAAAACATTGAATCTAGTAAACTGAACATGTGTAATATGGAAATCACTCAGACATTATACATGTGAAACATATCATTTTTTTCAAAGTCATTTTCAAAGCAGAACTTCACTTTAAGAATGTAATAGTGCATGCTCAGCTTGGAGGCTGTACCTTTGGCAATAGTTTAAATGAAATGTGATCATCAACAAAGTGAAGTAGTATAATGAGTACTAGTTAAGAAGCCAGTATTCACTAGCACGTCAATGCCTAGATCTCCAAAGAATTTGCTGGTATGAACACTCAGTGAAAGAGAATTTTATGTACTATAGAATATATAAATGCAAACAACTAGGAATTCATATAATGATTTTTTGCAATGAAATCTTGTTTCTAAGAATTAGGCAAATCAGAGAACAAAAACATACTAACCATTTAATCACCTGAGCAGCCAATCAAAATACTTAGCATTTAAATCCTGAACACTTGCAATGAACTGTTTGTGAATGATACAAAGACCAAGAATTGGTGATAGAAGATTCAGTGAATAATTTTAATCTTCAAACATACTGGCACAATTCATGATCAGTTCACCAACAAAAAATGATTTTTTTCAAATAAATTATTCATTACAAAATATTTCCACAGTGCAATTAAGAACAGAAAGCAGTTCAGTATTACAATCACTAAGGTAAAAAATCCTGCATGAAAGAGACACAGGAGAAATAGAAAGTGTCTTAGGATATGCCCAAGGGTTATATCCACCATTAACTGGAGTTACAAATGTGGTCAATGTGGATAAACTGAGAAGTGAACAAAATAATCAAGGGTAAAAGGGTATATGTTAGAAAATAGCAAAAATGTAGCCAAACCTATAAAGACTGAGAATGAATGGAAGATTAAGATAAATAACTCTTTTTTGCTGGTACATAAAGGAACAAAAGGTCAGTAATGTACACAGAAGGGCATTTGAGAAACCACATGGGTAATTTATTAACTAAAGAGACAGACAATGAATTGCTAAAACAATTAAATGATTTTTTTTTTTTTTTTGCTTGAGTGTTTAGAGAGGAGACTTGATGGCAAAAACAGACATAAATTTACCAGGAGGGAAGGTTTAAAAAGACAAACAAACAAAAACAAAAAAAAATCCCTACAAAATATGAAGATTATGCCAGAACAAGTAATCAGTAAATTGGAAGATATGAAAAAACACAAAACTTTAGGGTGTGATTGGCCACAGTCCAGGATGATGTAAGTAGCAGTAAACAAGAGAGCAAAACTGTGAGGAGCTGGCCCCCTCTGCTGTTGGATTCTTCTTTCTGCCAAGTTTTGTAAATAAGATTTTCCAAAGATTAACTCTATCAAACCATCAACTCTGGGAGACGTTAGGAAGGCTCAATCAATAATATTTTATTCCCACTGGGGAAGGCCCTGAACCTTCTGTAAATCAGATCATTGATTTCAAAAACGTCAAGACCATATCCTCAACTGATGTAAATCTGAATATCTCCATTTACTTTAATAGAGCTACAATTACACACACTACCTGAGAAGCTAGCCCAAAGAATGGAAGATCAACAGATTGGAAACACGGACAAATGCCTTTTTAGAAGAACCAAGCCTATAAAATAGCCAGGGAAGCTTTGAATTCAAGAAAAGGGTTAAAGACAAACAGGCAATCCTGTTGGAGTAACATTTTGAGGTTTTAACTTAACCACATAAATTAGAGCCTTATGGGGAAATCTTATACCACTACTGAAATAACTGGAGCTCTGCTGATTTACATCAGCAACGGGTATTGTCCTCTAGGTGGGATTTAAGGCAACATTGACTATATTACTCAATAGCAACAAGCAGGTGTGCATTACCTACCAGTGAGGCATTTGAAAGGTTTGCAATTTTAAGGCCAGATTCTGTCATCTTTATTCTTAGTAACACCTTTCTTCAGAAAGTAGTGCCACTGAAATTGATAAAATAAGCTGTTGGAATAAGGTATTACTCAGTGGGGAAAAGAGTAGCAGAATCTGGCCCTTTGGAGAGTCCTTTATTATGACCTATTGTTTATTTTAGAATAGCTCCAATATCATGCTAACTAGTGCATACACACATGGTCAGAGCCCTTTCCACAAAAACCTTACATTTCAAATAGAGTGAGGAAGTATTACCCTCACTTACAGCTAGGGAGTTGAAGCAGAGGGATCCAAGTGGCATAGTCAAGATAATATATATATATATATGGCAGTTCTAGGAACTGAAATCAGCTACCCTAAATTCAATGTTTTAACCACAAGACCCTCCCTTCCTACCAAGCAGACAATTACCAGTCACTGAGGAAATTAAAGGACACAACACTATGGCTCTATCAATTGCCCATGCAGTGCTTTTGGAGAAACGAGCTGTGATTTACAATAGGTGAACAATTTTCATTCTAACAAAGTAGCAGATGGAGAAACTATGCAAGGCATCGATCAAAGGAATGGCTTTATAACTACAAAAATAAATGTTAATAATGAATGGCCCATTATCTCCATTACACAAAGAATAGATGTCATTATTAACAAACAGATAGTTGCCATATCACTTAAGGCTGTGATTTCATACAGTAACAAAAAAAAGAGCTAGCAGTATATAGATGGTACATCACCAGAAGAATCTGTGGCTATAACAGAAATGGGTACTGGCGATGAGACACTACGAAATGTAATGAGGCCTGAGCACAACAGGTTCAATTAACCCATTATGCAATACCACCCAATGGTCTATGGGGTACATTAGGATTGTGTCCAACATTCCTTCTTAGTATTTAATGCTTGACCTTAAGGAAATCCTTTATAAAAGGTGATTATACTTATACTATAAATACAGCTAATGGATGAAAGATCACACACATACCTGTTGAAATGCTGAGATGTCGGGCAGATCCTTGCTTTTGAAGGCTTGGAGGAACATAGGAAGATTATCAAGGAGATGTTGGACTTTATTTAAAAGGGAGCTGATGCTTGAGACCACTTCCAGCAAGACATTTAGTAACTTGTTGACCTCCGAAGGTAACATGATCTTGAAGAAGAGAAAAATGTGAGCATCAATTATTATAAAATTCACCCTATTCATACAATATGGAGTTTATACATTCTTCAAGCCTTTCTTCCACTGCTTAAAGAAGCTCCAGAAAATGCTGTTTCCCCTATATACTTCCACTGTGCTTTCTCATTGACTATGGCAGGAATGGGTACTGATGATCAAAAATAACTACAATGTTTTCACAATTTTCCAATGTACTCACAATTTGTCTAAACAAAGTGAGATGAGGCAAGCAAGATAATGTGTTTTTATTGGACCAAATTATATAATTGGACCAAATTCTGTCTTTGTATTGGACCAATTTTGTAATTGTTGTATCAACACAAATTACAAAAATCATTTTACTGTCAGAACCCCTTAAGTTTAAAATTGAAATATACAGAACGTGTTTCTGCTTTCTAGATAAATATCTATGTCTCTCCTTTCCTACTTAGGGCTCAATTCCATTGGTGAAATTCTGGTCCCTTTAAAGACAAAGACAAAACTCCCATTCATTTCAATGGGGCTAACATTTCACTGTGACTTTATTGAAGAAATTTAACATTAAAAAAATCACAACTAATCATTTAGCTGACCTGTCAATCCAGTAGGTTTTAAAGTCATGTTGAATTGCAATTTCCTAATACGCAAGTTCTTTCCCGTCCACCCTTCTCTTTCTTTATAATTATTGTCTCACAGCTAGAACACTCAACTTTATAGATTTCATCTTACACTTGGATCTAAAAGCAATTTGTCTTCTGCTTTTGCCAATGAAGATCTTGAGTGCTGGGGAGGCTGTGCATGTTTTTATAGGTCACTTTGTTACATTAATGGAAACCTGTTTTAATATATTTTTCTGTTCAATGGAGATGAAAAAATAGCCATTTTCCATTGTTTTCATACTCTATTTCCATCCTCCGTCCATATTTACTAGTGCATTTTCTATTATGAAAATGTAGTCCATTAAGTTTAATTTAGTCCATCAAATTTTATCCTCTTTTGCATATCTTCTTTAAATATCAAACATTCAGGAATATGCATCATACAATGAAAACAATTAGCCAGCTAAGACAGAAAAAGTCCTATAAACCAATGAAAAGTAATTAATGGAAACAGTCCAGTGAACAATGAGACCCTGTACTGGGAATTTATTAAAATCGACAAGGCTCTGTGAAAGTGTATTAGGAGAGTCACTGTTTTGTTTAGTTTGGTCTATGTTTCAAAAAGCAACTCAAAGATCCTCTCTTCACTTCACTTAAGTACACATTCTAGGAACACTTTAGCCCGTCATTTTCAGGAGATTGGTCTGTTTATTACCAATCTATTGTCATAGTCATCAGTTTCACTATACACATGTGGCATCGAAAACAAGGATCTCTGGTATAATCCTGGAGATCAGCTACCACAAAGGCGAGGAATGCATATTCCACCCTGTGCAGAATAATTTTGTTGATAACTGTCATCTCAAACTAGAAATCCAGACTTGTTCCTGGTTAACTGTGCCCAAATGTATTCATAGAGGCCATTCAGTTTCTGCAGCACATGCTTGGTCCCCCTCCCCCACTTCATAATGCAGAAAGCTATGTACAATGCTAGCACTCAAATATTCTAACCACATACAAGCTTAAAACTTCTTAACTTCTACAAAGCCTAGTCAACATGGGCAAATGTTGCATTTTTCGGTTGAGTTGTATTCATTCAGCTGAACTTCATCTCACCCACTTAGATATACTTTATTAGTTCTATAATTACATGAGCTAGTTTTATGATAGCCCTTCAAATGATTTAGAGGTTTAAAATTCTGTTAACATGGACATTAAGAGGTGGTGGTACAAAAAAGGGAAGTTAACTGGAGTGAGCTAGCTAATGTGATAGTGTGCGGAGTTTTCTGGACTCGCAGATTCTCTACTACAACAAGAGAAACTTAAAAGTTGCGATAACTTTATTCTTCTTTCACATACAGGAAATACATTAATCAGGAAACAAGTGAAAGAAAATTAGCACTCAAACCAAAAAACCTGAAAGACAGAGAGAGAAAGGAAAATATTAAGAAAAGGGAAGTCAAGGACGGAAGAAAGGAAGCATGCAAGCTTGGACCCCAGACATTTTTGTAACATTCCTGTTATCCTGAACGTTACCGTCCACAAGCCAGATTGTGGGGAAATACAAAAATTCCCTATTATTTGCCAAGCCCAGAAATCCCAGCTTTAAAGAGGCAGTGTGCCACAGTGAGCAGCCTCTGGGTTGTGGCATAGCTCTCAAAGGAACAAAAAATTATCTGGTTTAGTTTCCTTTGTAAGTGAAAATAAATGTAGTGACCACATTTACTTGCACTTTGCAGTAATGTGATTCTTACACATGAGACTCATCCATTGCAAATATTAGACCATAACCCATGCTATCTTGGAAACATGAGCTATTGTAACATCAAAGGCACACGGAATAATATTTTTCAAAAGCATCCAAGTCATTTTGGGTACTTTTACACAACCCACAGCAGCGAGCTGCCAGGCTCAGATCAACAGACTCAGGCTTACATTGCTGTGCTAAAAACAGCTATGCACAGAGTGCTTTTAAGTTGCAACTCAGAGCCTGAAGCCCACCTCCCTCCTTTGGCTTCCGACCCCAAACTCTAGCCTGGACCACGTCTACTCAGCTATTTTTGGTGTAGTAGCATGAGCCTCACAAGACTGAATCATCAACCCAAGCTCACAGGCTCACTGTCCTGGTCTGTGCAGACATACCCAGAGGAGCCAAAGTCTCACTGAAACTTAGGGGGCCACATTCCAATAAACTTTAGATTCTTAAGTGTCTTAGATGCTTCTGAAAATTTGAACCATGGTACAATCTTACTACTCTCAAATGATTCTCGGACCTATTGTCTTCAGCTAGAGTCTGGTGAGAAAAAGATTTTTGTTCTGTTAATTTATGTTTTTAGCCACAGTATTCATCCAGCACAAAAAATTGCCCCAGTGCAGTTATGCACTGAAGGTGGAGGGTATGTATTTGCATGATTACATTCAGCTCATGCACATAGTTACAGTTATAACTTAGGAACATTTTTACTTCTAAAACAGAAAACTAGGAAAATATAAAGCTCCAAAGCCAAGTAAAGCCAATAAAATACTTATATACGCACTGCAGTCTTAGGTAAATGACTTGAAAAAGGTTGCATCAGGACTTGTTTCTCTCAAATGATGCCACATCACATTTGCACAATTTACATGTCAAAAGATGACTAATTCTAAGTTCCAGTTCTGGAAACACAGCCAAAAAAAGATCTGAAAATTGAACTGTGTTTTTATTGACTCTTAAAGGATCTCCAACGTTTGTTATTAGCATTTAGCTGACAATTTTATTGGTGATTCAGAAGGCAGAACATAATCAAGTAACACTTCTGTGACAGCTGCAGCAATTGCTCACGTGGAAGACTAATACTAGCATTCGTAGCTTCATCCAAAGAGTCAGAATTAGAGTTAGAACATTGTGACAAGAACTATGAAATCGCAGCTTGGGAATTTCTACTTGTTAGTGCTAAGCAAGCCTGAGTCACAAATCAGCTTCCATCTGTTGGCTGAACACTGTAGATGTTGCAGTATTTATTACAGAGCTGCCTTTTGGGTGAGATATGAGACCAAAATCTGGGTCCGTTGGGTGTCTAAAAAAGATTCCATGCACCTTTTCGCAATCACTGGGAGATTTGACGCGGCCTGAGGTTAAAGCCAAAAGTCTGAGTCCCACTGCCCAGAGCTAAAGCCCTCAAGCTTTGGCTTCACACTTAGGATTGCCAGATACTTTCACAAAACATACCAAACATGGTGGGGAAAAAAACTGGTTCAGCAAAAAAACCCAAAAAACCTCCACAATTGCGCGCGTGCGCACACACACACACACACACACACACACACACACACAAACAAAAGAGAGTCACTGTGCCTTTAAATCCCCATGCTCCTCCTGCCCTCTCCCTCCCAGATGTATCAGGGGAAGAATGTCCCAACCGGCTTTTTGTCCTAGAAAAACAGAATATTTTCTGGGTTTTTTTAACTGGACAGAGGCTGCAAATACCAGACTGTCCAGGCCAATACCAGACACCTGGCAACCCTGTTCACACTGGCCCCCAGAACTGTGGGGCTCAGGATTTGGTGCCCTTTCCCAGGGTCACATAGTACTTTATGTTCAGAAGGGAGTTGTGGTGCAATGAAGTTTGAGAAACCTTGATCTAAAATAACAAAATATATGGGATACAACTATGGGCAGTAATTGGATTACTTAATTCCTGAACGTTCTGGAGCTACTAAGATAAGTACTTCTTCCTCTTACCTTGTAAACAGTATCACGCAAGTTCAAATTCTGTGTCATCAGTATAATCATGGTATACATGTCCAGTGCTGGGAGAGAACAAAGTTCCTTCACTGCCAGAGACGTTTTATCATTTTCAGGAAGCGTCAGCAAGAGACCAAGTGTTTCCTTGTCACATCTTCCAGCTAAAGCTACTGCAAGGGCACTGGGGAGAAACTGTTGTAAAGGTGGATTAAAATTTATCCCATCTGAAATGTATCAAGGTGTTTTTAATTGAATATATTGTTAATGTCTCTCATAACATAAATAACTATCCTTATAATTACTAATAGAATTGGAAGACAATTACATATTTATCAAGATTAGATGCCCATATAGTGTAAAGTGTGAGTATATCAAGTGATAAGGTGCATTTTACATTACTATTTATTTTAATTCATAAATGTTAATCAGTTAATAGGCACCATCTGGACAGGCAAATGTATAACATTGAATACGCATAGAAAAAATTCATATAAATTTCATACATACTTTTTTTTTGTAGAACCACCTATAAACCACAACAAAGATTGGCATAACAATGCAAAACTATTAAAGTTTGTTAAATTCAAAGTGGACTAGAAAGACTTAAAAAGGGATCTCATTAAATTAAAGAACTGGGGGACAAAATGGTAGATAAAATTCGATATTGGTAAGTGCAAATAATGCACACTGGAAAACATAATCCAAACTCTACATGCAAAATAATAGGCTCTAAATTAGTTGGTATCACACATGAAAATGATATCATTTTGGAGAGTTCTCTAAAAACTTCCAATCCATGTGCACTGGCCATCAAGAAAGCTAACAATCATTAGGGAAGGGATAGATTAAAAAAAAACTACAAAAAATCATAATGATACTATATAAATCCATGGTTCACCCAGACATAAAAAACTGCATGCAGTCTTAATTGCCCATCTTCAAAATATATTAATTCAAACAGACGTAGAGGACAATGAAAATAAAGATATGAAAAAACATCCATATGAAGAAAAATTAGAAAGACTGGTACTGTTGAACTTAGAAAAGACACAACTAAGAGGGGATATTATAGAGATCTATAAAATCATGAATGGTACTGAGAAAGGGACCAGGGAGGAGTTATTTACTCCTTCACATATTGCAAGAACTAGGGGTCAGCGGATGACATTAATAGGCATTGAATTTAAAACAAACTTATGAAAGTTCTTCACACAGTACACCATCAACTTGTGGAACTCATTGTA
This sequence comes from Pelodiscus sinensis, assembly GCF_052426305.1. Taxonomy (NCBI): domain Eukaryota; kingdom Metazoa; phylum Chordata; order Testudines; family Trionychidae; genus Pelodiscus; species Pelodiscus sinensis. The sequence goes on from NC_143053.1 coordinate 160,440,713, forward strand.
AAGTTGTAAAGGCCAACAATATAACTAGATAAAATAAAAACATAACTGGATAAAACAGAATTAGGTAAATTCATGATTGGTTCATCAATGGCTATTATTCAAGAGGGTCAGGAATGCAAACCCATATTCTGCAAATCCCTAATCTCCAAATGCCGGAAGACAGAACTGGACCACTCAATAACGATCCTCTTCTGCTCACCATCTTTGAAGCATATGACATCACCCACCCAGGGTCAGAAGACAGGATATTGGGTGGCATGCTGGGCAGTCTGTAAGTGCTGGGGAGGCTGGCTGTCACGGCCCTGCCCCTTGAACTGAGGCCTCAGCCCTTCCAGAAACATGGAGCTCCCCCTCAAAAATTGCCCAAGGGTCCAGCAATCCTGTCAGTCCCCCTCTTTATCTTTATGTAATGTATGTCTACAGCACACTAATCTTAGGCTTTGACTTCAGCCCAACTCTCCTTTCTGCCCACACACAAATCTTTCACACTCAAGTAGGCAAGCATTTATGACCCAAGTCCTAGGATCCTGTTTGGGACATGGGGTTTAGAGTTCGAATTCCTCTGTGACTTGGTTCCAAGCCTTGTCATTTTTCAGATCACACATAGCTGAAGCAGAAGACCCAAGACATATGGTGTACATAGCGCAGTATGGATGTGTTAGCATGACTGTGAGACTAAAGTTAAGCAAGTATAAAACCAGATTACAATGCAGTGTGAACATTTAGCCCTGATGTAACAGGCTGGTTATTTCAAAATCTTTACTCCTGCTTTCCTTGGGGAACAATGCTTATTTCAAAATAGTTATTTCAAAATAGTGCGCGTGTGGACACTTTGCTGTTGCTATTTCAAAATAGTTACTCCCCAGAGTCATTCAAAGTAATTACTCCCCAGTGCTTCCTGAGGCTCTAAGTTGGGGTAGCATGTGGACAGGAACAGAGCCTGCCTCGGACTAATTTTGAGGCTTTCTGTAGTGAGGACATGCTATTTCGATTTTGTTATTTCGGGAGTTAGTATATTGAATGTAGTTATTTCAAAATAATTTCTTAGTGTAGACTTGTCATTAAGTTTGGGCTTGGAAACACCAAATATACAAACCCAGGACATGGGCTTATGATGCAGTGCCCCAAAACTGAGGGCACATCTAGACTGCCTGCTGCTTTTGAAAGAAGATATGCAAATTTGCACTGCATTTGTATATCTTCTTCTGATCCCATTTTTGGAAGAGTTTTTTTGGGGGGGAAAAAAGCATTCTAGATGTGGTTTTTCGAGAAAAAATTTTTTAAAGAGCCCTTCTTCCTAAAAAAATGAGGTGTGCAGGGTTCTTTCAAAAAAAGGTTTGTTTGGTTTTTTTCCAAAAGAATCGCGTCTACACTGTTTTATTAAAAAAAAAAAAAAAAAAACACCTCCTCTGAAAACAGGATCGGAAGAAGATATGCAAATTCACTCCAAATTTGCATATCTTCTTTTGAAAGCTGCAGTCTAGACATGTCCTCAGAGAATTTACACAGATATTTTAAAAATACAAAATCACATTATCAGATAAATATAACAATATCGTGATGGGGCAAGAAAGAAATAAAAACAGGTGAGTTTATTTAATTTAGCAGTGAATAGTATTATCCAGTAGTGCAAAGGGCTCCTGCTCCTCCACAAATATGGAAAGCAAAGACAAACCTTGCCAGCCCAGATACATTTCCAAAAATCTCAGCCTCCCTCTTCCTCAAAAGCAAAGGAGAAAAGATAGCTGTTGTAGAGAGCTCAGAGGAACAAGTCCAGGGATCTGAGGCTATGTCTACACTGTCAGTTTTGCTGGCAAAGAGTATGCAAATGAGGTGCAGATTAGCATATCGCTGTATCTCGTTTGCATAATTTATGCAAGACTTTTTGGTGGAAAAAAAGTAGTGTGGACGCTTTCTTTTTGTGCAAAAACCCCTTTTCCCGCCAAATCCTTATGCTCCAAAAAAAGGTGGTTTACTGATCTGACGGGAAAAGGGGGTTTTATGCAAAAAGAAAGCGCACTACTTTTTTTCCCCTGCAAAAATCCTTTGCGCAAAAATGGTTTGCATAAATTATGCAATTGAGGCATGTTGATATGCTAATCTGTGCCTCATTTGCATACTCACTGCCTGCAAAACTGGCAGTGTAGACGTAGCCCATGAGCCTGAGAAGGTACAAGAGTTCCAGGGTCAAGAAGCGCCTTTGCTGAACAGAGAGCTTGAAACTCTCTGTTCATGAGGAGGAAATTGCTCCTTGAGCATGTCTGTTGATTGTGCTACCACCACTTATGCAGAGGGACATTTGGAGGGAGGTGATTAATGAGATCCCCAGACACAGCTGGTTGAAAAATCATTGATGAAAAATGCATTTTCAGTCAAATTATAATATTGTGGAGGGAAAAAATGACATCTCAATAAAAGTTTCAATAGGAATAATCAAAATGATTATTTTTTTCAACTTAATTTATATTAATGTTAATGATAAGGACATTTTACTATTGAATATATATTATTCATAAATTTTAATGTACTATACATGCAAAATAAATATTTTTCTACACTGTCAATCAAATAATTTTAATAGTTCTCTCCACAGGATTCCCCCCCTCCCCCCAAGATTTTTATTCCAAAAATCTTCCATAGAATAGAAATCTGGTTCCTAAGCATCAATATACCAAGCCACTCGTAGCTTTATCCATAACCCACCCTTTGAACTTGTTCTGGAAGTTCAGAAGTAGTGCAATTTTCTGGGCAATAGTTATATGCATGGTTGATATAAAAAGCCACTCATTAAATGAGCAACCAGTCTATGTTAAATTCAGTTTCTTAATGGCCTTTTAAGACAGCGTGCCACAGTGCATATTACCATAGTCTAGTACTGAGGTGAATCAAAAGCATAGATAAGAGAAGCAACATCACCAATCACAAAACTTCATCAACTGCCCCCCCCACACACACAACTGCAAATAAAAAAATGCTTTCATAACTATGTCCACTACGTGCCATATATTAGCTGCATAATTTGCACCTAAAAATATACTTGAACCATTTGCAAGAAGTAAAAATGTTTTCAGTGGGTCTGATATGGATTGGATATGTCTAAAAAGTACTTTTCCCCCACAAGCAAATGTTAGTATGAACATACAAACATGGCATTTTTTTGCATAGCAGTGTGCATCCATAGAGTTTGTTGGTTTAAATTAAGTGACTGCATTTGAAAATTCAACTCTGTGGCAGTATTATTTCAAGGAGACTAGGGATATAAAAGTTTACTGTCAAACTCCTCCTCTACCGAATCACTTCCAGGTACGCTACCTTTGTATATTGCTAACAAAGTAATGAAACAGCAGTGATGTCAGTTATTCACATTAACAAAGGAACAGAAGCACAGAAATCAGTGACAATTAAAGTTAGGCTTCACTTGTGAAAGAAAAGATTTCAGACTGACAACAGCCATTCTATCAGTCAAGCTTTCTATGGACAAAACCGGCACTGTCCTCTGCTTGTGGAGCATCAGTGACATCCAGTGGCTGCTTGATTGATCTGATCAGATTCTGTCAAGTACCAAAATACCAGTTCATTTCCCACATGTGCACACAGACACACAGAGCAAACAACACTTGTACTTAGTTGCCTCCTTTATGATTCATACTGGACAAAGGAGAGTTAATACTTTCCCATGCTCAGAGAAAGGGAATATGTCACAGTCCTGGGAAACAGACACAGTGACATCAAACCTTTTGGGGGACTAGCATATCAAGAGAGCCCAAGAAAGTGGTCTGCTCTCCTCACCACAAACCTGAGAACTCTGGGAAATGCAACACATTTTCTCCATGGCATGTATGACTCTTCAGAATTTCCTTTGTTAGGTAAAACTGGGTGAAACTCCATTGAAACCAAAGGGACTTTGCCTATTTACAAAGAATTTGGCGTTTGCCCTCTCCTCCCCATCCACCCACTAACTAAGAGCTAGAACTTTTTGCTCATTAAACGAGAGAATAGGAGCAAACTATCCAAGAAGATGAAACCTTGATATTTCCAACATACTTTGCAATGCCTCAAGGTTTGGCTGCCAGTATCACAGGAATTTCTCCTGGGGCTTTTAATGCTTTATTTTGGATTCTCCAAACAAAAACAATCTTCCGCATAAAAAATGGTAAATGAAAACACAGGAAGTCCATATAGCTTAACAAGTCTTGTTCATTTCTGCACCAGCTAAGAGAGACTGGAAAGCATTGTTATAGCACATGTTAATTCAGCAGCCGCTTCTCATCTCATACCTTGGAGTGAGAGATATTGGCTTCCAAGAGGGTGTCCACAGTCTCTTGAGAAATGTTGACTGAAGAACGAAGTTTCCATGCCAGTTCAGTGGCATTTTGCATGCAGTCTTTGATTTTCACATCTGCAATGTAAGAAAATAAGTATTGTTAATTTCCCACCAAACTGCTTTAATTAGGGCCACCAGGCAGCCTTCTATTTCCTTGCCCATCTATGCTAAGCAACCATGAAAGAGCCAAGTACAGTTTCCAAGACATGCTGCTTTCTTTCCCACCAATTGTAGGGGATTGGAGGAGCTCTGGATTCACAGACAGAAAAAAGGGAGCAGAAGGTTTACTGCACTGGAGCAAAATTAGGGCCCTACTAAATTCACAGCCATGAAATATGTCAAAGAGTATGAAATCTGAACCTCTTCTGTGAAATCTGGTCCTTTTGTATGCTTTTACCCTACTATACAGATTTCATGAGGGGAGATCAGCATTTCTCACATTGAGTGTCTGACCCAAAAGAGAGTTGCAGGGAGGGACATAAGATTATTGGGGTGGGGGTCATGGTATTGCCACCCTCACTTCTATGCTGACTTTAGAGAGCGATAGTTTTACCCATGAAAGCTCCTATACCTTTCTTAGATTCTAAGGTGCCACAGGACTACTCATTGTTTTTCAAGTTACAGACTAACGCGGCTACCCCTCTAAGATTTAATATCATACCATGTCATCTTTTCTTCTCCACTGCTACCAGCAGTGGCTCTGCCTTCAGAGCTGGACCACACCTCTGCAGCTGTCCAGGTCTGAAGGCGGCACCATTGCCAGCAACAGTAAAGGTAGCAAGTACCAAAATAACATGCAACTCCCCCCCAACTCCTTTTTGTGACAGCATCCCTACAACTACAAGACTGAAAATTCAGATTTAAATAGCTGAAATAGTGAAACTATTTTTTAAAATCCTGTGTGAAATGGATCAAAATGGGCCATGAATTTGTTAGGGTTCTAAGCGTAAGCTATTCAACATAGCTGGTTTGGGAAGAAGGCACCTTAAATTACCAAAGGTAGTTTTCAATCACTTAAACCACTCTGCAGTTTGGATCTCCCTGATGAAAATGATTCAAGGAGCACGTGACTACAGCAGCCCTTGTCAGTATGGTTTCCACAGAAACTATGCTGACCTGGGGCCCATGGCAACAGATAGGCTAGAGTGATGTTGGGAAAGAGACAGACCTCAAATGATTCCAGTGACCACAGTGCAATTGTACTTTGATGCTGTACATAAGCAGCATTCTTTTTACTTTGTGATGTTTTTTCTCTTGCCTTGAGAACAAGCGGTGGTGTCCAACCAGTTTTGATATAGTGAACTAGCCACACTCAGCCAGCCAAATAGCCATATGTGGGTAGTGTGTTGGACACCACAGGCATACAGTGATCTCCAAAACAGCACTGAATTTTATGTTACCTCCTGTAAAGTAAACATGCACTCACCATTTGGCATACTGATGTTACTGAGAAAAGCTACCACTGGATTTGCAGACAGAGGTGCCCTTAGATTTCCAGCCAACCTGAAATAACAACACTAGTTTTACAAGGAGCAATTTCTTTAAATTTTCTAAATAATTTGCTTTACTTTATGTTAAGCATACGAAGTATAAAGTCCCTATATTTATAATCCCTATACTTAGTATACTAAACATAAGTAGCATATTGAAGTAGCATTAATTAGGCAAAAGCTTAATTTTCTAAGAGCCAGATTAGGCCTATTGCTTGTACATGTGAGCTGTCATGGGTGGCAAAGGGGCCAAGGAGTGAGTTACGAGAGGAAATAATTCATGAGAAGAGCTCTAGATTATTAAGATTGCTAAAACAAACCAGAGGGAGAAGCACTCGAACAAGCAGTTTCTCACCTCCACAACTTTCATTGAATGGACAAAAAAAAAATGGTGGCATGAATCAACAATCCGGAGGGACAGCAGCTAATGGCCACAGACTCTTCTTAATGGCACTAATGAACTTAACTCTTTCAGGTACATTTTGAAAAAATGGTCTATTGGATGGAAACTGATCATAGAGTAAAGTAGATAATAAGCATTACCCTTTCATAGGCAACTGTTGTAAAGAATCACCAAGATTTCCAGCACAGTTTCATTTACCCTTCAGTTAACACTAGTATTTGCTAAGCTCTCTGCTGACTTCATAACAGTACAGTATATAGTGACAGAAAAAAACCTAAGATGATGTAGGGCTCATCTATTGTGTGGTGCCAAGCACAGTCTGTGTGTTTTTGTCCACTCTCAACTTGAGTTGACCTGACTATTTAGCATATTGAAAAAGATGCTCATCATGTCACAGGATTAGGCCTTGGAAAACCAAGGTCAGCAAAGAACTCCTAAATATGGGGTTATTTTGAACTGTCTGGGGTAGAGAGAAAAGAAGAGAGATTTTCACAATTCGGAGTCAAGTCAGTAACTATGGTTCAGTACACGTTGAACCTCCTAAATTCAGGACTCTCTGATCTGGCAAGAACCTGGATCCAGCAGGATCATGGATGTTGCTGGACCAGAGAGCCCCAGCACACTGTAGTGCAAGCCGGTCTGCAGTTCAGCAGCAGGGAGCCCTAACTTCAGGAATGGCGAGGCCCGTCCTGAGGAGTCCCAGTTGAGCACTGTAGCAGCAGGGCAGCCACGGAGCCCCATCCATGGGAAGCCCTGGCTGGCTATGGCATCAGCAAGGCAGCTACGGAGCCCCAACCCAGTGGGGCAGCTGTGGAGCCCCATCCCCGGGAGGATCCAGTCAAGTGGGACAGAAGCGGAGCAGCCACAGTACCCTGTCCCTGGGAAGCTCCAGCCAGGTGGAACAGAAGCAGGACAGCAGTGGCTGGGGAGCTCTATCCCCTGAGAGTCCCAGCCAGTTGGCGGAAGTGCGCCAGAGCCAAGCCTTGTAGCAGCAGGGCTGGAGCGGAGCCAGACAGAGAAAGAGGCTTTGTTCTGGTAGGTCGGTGGCAAGGGACCTCCCCTGATGTGGCAAATTCTGTCATTAGGGACGGGTCAGGTCCCGAGGGTGCCAGACCAGGGAGGTCCAACCTGTACTGCTGATACCTTTGATGGCTACACAGTAATTGTGTTTGAAAATTTCCAGCACATTTTGTTAAGCAGAGATTTTAATCATCATGGACCGATGGTATATATCGTTGTCAGGATATCCAAACGAGCTCCATTTAACCAGCACCTTACTTTGTTAACCAACTAATAGGTCAGCAGAGTTTATATTATAATTATGCAAACTTTTCATGACAAGATATGAAACTAAATCACTATGTCTAACAAAAATAGTGCACAGCAGAACAACATGGCGGTGAAAAATAAAAGCTTTACATTTGCATGTGTTTCTGGATGTTCTCAAATGTGAGTTGATGTTCACAGCTGCTGCAGGTGGTATTTTGTAGTGCTCCCTGGAAGCTCTCCAATGCATTGGAAAGCTTCCTGTTTAGATACAAAAGGTTCCCACAGTCCCCTTCGCTGGATGTTAACCATATTGTTTCCGGATCCTGCAAAACATGGCAACCATATTAAACTTACATACAATGTATTTACCTGAATTAACAGGCCTAAACTGCTAACAGTTGTGTATTTTCTGAATGAATAATGATCTATTAAACACCTGCAACCAAGTGTCACCCTTGCATTATGCCCTTTGAACTGTTATCTCTGTTTATCCTTTTATCTAACTGTTCTCTGGCAAATCAGGACCTTTTTTTTTTCTTTGCTTTTTGTACATGTCCTTTGTATTGGTAAGTGATGTTAGAGACCGAGGGAGGGAGAGAGAAAGAGAAAGAACCAAGAGATTCATGGGCTATGTCTACACTGGCCCCTTTTCCGAAAGGGGCATGCTAATTTTCCAGGTCGTAATAGGGAAATCCGCGGGGGATTTAAATATCCCCCGCGGCATTTAAATAAAAATGTCCGCCGCTTTTTTCCGGCTTGTAGAAAAGCCGGAAAAGAGCGTCTACACTGGCCCCGATCCTCCGGTAAAAAAGCCCTTTTCCGGAGGATCTCTTATCCCTACTTTGAAGTTATTTATCCCTACTTTGAAGATATTTAAATCCCCCGCAGATTTCCCTATTACGACCTGGAAAATTAGTATGCCCCTTTCGGAAAAGGGGCCAGTGTAGACGTAGCCATGGTGTCTGGGCAAAATTCTACTCTCAGATTGGCTAGATGGCTGCCAACTCTGTCTACTTTCTGTCTACACCAGGGTGGGGCAAATTATGGACCCTGGGCTACAACCAGGCCCTCAAACCTTTTAATCTGACCCTCAAGCTTCCTCCAGTGGGGTTGGTAGCAGGGGCAGTCAGAGGTCTCTGAATGCTACCCGCAGCTCAAGTGGGTTTGGGATGCTGCTTTCAAGAGCTGCTTCAGATAAGCACCCTCCAGATGTTGCATCCCTGAGCCTCCACGCCCTGTCTGCCTATCTACTGTCCCAGCACTGAGCCGCCTCCTATCCTCCAAAGTTCTCAATCCCAGTCCTGCATACCCTTCTATAGCCCAAACCCTTCATCTCCAGCACCACCCAGAACCTGCACCTACAGTCAGAGCTACAGCCCTCGCCTTAGCACTCCAAACCCTGATCCTCCTCCACATCTGTACATCCCAGCATGGTGGACTTTCAGCACCCTGAACTCCTCATCCACAGCATGATCCCAGAGCCTGCTCCCCCAGCCACACACCAACCCAAGAGATCCTTCCTGTCCTCCAAACGCCAACCCAGAGCACCCTCCCTCACCTGGAACTCCTATGTTCTAATCTGCACACCCAGCTGGAGTTCTCGCACCCTTCTGCACACCAACCCCCAATTTTGTGAACATTCATGTCCCTCCATACAATTTCCATAGCAAAATGTGGCCCTCGGGCCAAAAAGTTTGACCATCCCCACCTTCCATACTCAGAACTCCCACTTACATCAACAAGACCTCTGAGTAGACAGAGTGCAAATTATCAGAGCAGTGAGAACTTTATAAAAAGGGTGAATTGAAAGATTTGATGCTCTCTGATGATTTGGTTCTCCTCTCACTGAAGTCGATGGTAAACCTCTCAATGACTTCAGTGGAGCAGGACTGTGTACTGAACAGAGCTCTAATTGCTACATTTGTTGTTCTGATTATGACTTTTGCCAAGCTTCAGAATGGTTGCAGAAACACAGATCAATCTTCTTGGCAAGCACAGTTAATATGTACTTTGGGTATTATTTTAATCCAGATGATTCTGGCTGGGAGAGCCATTTGTATTTGATTTGGATTTTACTCTTGTCCTTGTAAATTTTTAATGCTGTGAAAGCACCTGGAATACTTGAATGGGGCTGTTAATGAATATAAAGCAAGAAAATAGCAATTGCTGTTTGGTACTCAGTGAGTGACAAGCCAGTGATACTGTTTATGACTTTCAACAAGTGTCAGCATATATTATGTGACTTCCTCTGGGTATCACTACCATGTGCAACAGAATATCCCTTCAAAATCCTGAGTGTACACAATCAGGATGATTGATTTTTCTGGCAATAAGATGCAGGGGGGAGGGAGGAGAAAGAAAATACTTGAAGTAATTTTCCAGTGTGAAATTTAAAGCATGAGAAAAGAATGTTTAGAAATCCCTCAAACCTGATACTGGTCATAAACCAAATTGATTCCTTCAATGGCAGAAAGGAGGAAATGTCTTGTTAGGCCTCTCTTACAGCTCGTAAAAGTGCAGAGAAGGTTGCTGATGATGGTAGGATTGTCTGTAAGAGAAAACACACAGGCTCAATCAGTGTAAAGATTACCCTATATGTGACTCCCTGTCAGAAATGCCAATGGTGTTGAGACAAGTGCGACGTGAAAAAAGTTTTAGAGGTAAGGGCAGACAAATCGTGTGCAAAGCACAACTGCTAGGTTTAATGTCATCACACAGGTTACATGAGAGAAAAGGACATATTACCCTTGCACCCATTCTATGGTTGTCCTACACTATCCTGAGCAACTAGCCAATAGCCCGTCATAAGACGGGATTTTCGGGCCTCTCCTCCACGTCCTATTCCCTTTCTATCTCACACTTCTCTCCTGAGCCTCCGGTCTCTCGCTCCGTCTCTCTTTCTCTCTCCTCTTCCTACTGCCTCCCCCTATCTCTCTCAGCTCTCCTCCGCCTCCTGCCTCTCTCTCCATCTCTCTCTTTCTCTTCTCCCCCTCCTGCTTCTCACTCTCTTTTTCTCTTCTGCTCCTCCTCGTGCATGGAGAGCATGGAACCCAAACGGCCACTTGCTCCCACGCAGCAGCCTGGCTGAGCAGTGCAGAAGTCAGCCGAGCACCACGGTGGGAGGCAAAGGACATGACGGCGGTGATATATACAGCCAGGCCCTGCCCCCTGGCCGTGTACATCACTGCCTCGCCCTTCTTCACCTCCTGTCGTGGCGCTCAGCTGACTTCTGCGCTGCTCAGCCGGGCCGCTGCGGGGAGCAAGTGGCGCAAGGAGCCGTTTGGGCTCCTCCGTGGCTGCCCGGCTGAGCGGCGCAAAAGTCATCCGAGCGCCACGACAGGAGGCGAAGGAAGGAGAGGTGGTGACGTACGCAGCCTGGCCCTGCCCCCTGGCCATGTACGTCACTGGCCCGCCCCCCTTTACTTCCTGCCGTGGCACTCGGCTGACTTCTGCGCCACTCAGCTGGGCCACCACAGTAGAGCAAGCGCAGAAGTCAGCCGAGTGCCACGACAGGAGGCGAAGGAGGGCGAGGCGGTGACGTACACGGCAAGGCCCTGTCCCCTGGCCGTGTATGTCACCGCCCCGCCCCCCTTCATCTCCCACCGTGACACTCGGCTGACTTCTGCGCCACTCAGCAAGTGGCACAAGTGGCTGTTTGGGGACCGCAGGGCCCAAACAGCTGCTTGCGCCGCTTGCTCCCCCACGGCAGCCCAGCTGAGCAGCGCAGAAGTCAGCTGAGCGCCACGTTGGGAGGCGAAGGACGTGAGTGAGGCAACAGCACCGCCCAGAGGCAACAGCCAGTGTTACAGAGTCACAGACATTGGGCTACTATATATATGATACCAGAGGACAATCAGGCCTGGTGCAGAACCAAAACAGAAGAACTGTGTGATGGTTTCATGACAGCAAGAAGCAGAGCTGCTTGGGGGGCTTTAAGGGTACCTAATCCCTCCAGTAGCTCCCCCATCTCTGTGACATCTAATGTAAGATACTTGCCTTCACTTTCAAGACAACTCACAATCAATCCCTACCCTATAATTTCTATTTTGCCATCAAGGTTTTGATCTATGATTTGTCTATTATGCCAACCTCCACTGCCCAGTTATAATATTTTATCTTCCATGCTGCTTTAACTTAAGAGATCCCTGTAAACAGCTGTAAAGTGCTACAGGTTGCACTTCTAAAATCAGGCACTCTGGTCCAGTAACGTCTGTGTTCCAGCAGGACCGTAGTTGCTCCTGGACCAAAGACCCTGGGAGCCTACTGGCAGGAGGGCCAGCAGCCCAGCCAGGGATGGGGGCAATAGGACTGGAGGATGGGGGTAATGGAGCTATGGGGGTAATGGGTACCCCCAGGGATGGGGTTAATGGGGCTATGCCAAGGCCATAGAACCCCAACAAGCCCATGGCAGTGTGGAGCTAGGGAACCTTGGCTGCCCACAGCAGTGAGGAGTCAGGGGCTGGAGAACCCCATCCATCTGCAGCAGCTGGATCTGTGTGCTGGAGAAGCCTGGCAGGAGGCAGCAGCATGGAGCCGGGGAAACCTGGCCACCCACAGCAGCTCGGGGCTGTGGGGTTGGAGAAGCCCAGCAGTACGTGGCAATGCGCAACCGGGGAAACCTGGCTATCCATGGCAGTGTGAGGCCCGTGCTTGAGCCTGGAGAAACCCAACCGCCCGTGGCAACCCAGAGCTGCGGAGGGGGGCAGCAGAAGCACAAAGGACAGCCCAGCTGGGGAGGCAGTAGAGGGGGCCAGAGGTAGGAGGCCAGCTGGCTTGGGGCAGGTGGAAGGGAACATCTCCCCTAGTCTGTCAAATTCTCTCATTTGGTACCAGTCAGGTCCCAATGGTTCTGGACAAGGGAGGTCCAAACTGTAGTTTATTATCCTCCTTCAAATCCACCCTCAAACCTTTGCTACAATGCTAACAAAAACTTAACACAGATTAGGGCACTGGTATAGTGAGATCACTGCTCATTATGCTGACCAATACAGTCTCTCTGTTTACTTGAATTCTCTCCATCTGTTTATAGCCACATGGGGTCTCTTATCTTACATTTAGACGATAATTTCTTTGTTGCAGAGACCATCATTTTAGTCTCTGTTTGTACAGCAACTACCACAGGGGGGTCCTGATCAGTGTTCCCTGTAAGCTGAGTGTTTGGGCGGTCACCAAGGAGAGATTCAAATGTCACCCAATTAACAGAGCACCTTGTTTCTACCAGTGGTGCACATCCACACATGCCTCCGTGCATATACAATTTATTCAGCACATGAATGGAAAAAAATAGAGTGCCATTGGTCCTGATCCATTATTGGAACTCTCCGAAATTATGAGAATACAAATAAGTAATGACGTTTTTCACTCTGAGCAGCACTCTGAGACTCTCTGCACTGTATTTCCCTGTGGTGAGACGTTAATTTTACTGTATCCACAGCATAGCCATAACCCCCACAAAGCAGCAGCAAGCAGAAAATACGTTGGATAATTCATTCCTGTCATTCAGTCAGCAGACCTTACACTCAATGTGCATAGGAATGCCAGTTCTGTCCATTCAGTTTTCTAGGGCAGTCATTTTAAATTCAGATTTGCTAAAATCCAGCAGGTCAAATTTTGGTGACTAGTTGAACTAGGCAACATAACAGAAAATGAGCATATGTGTGTCTTGCATAGACCTCTTTGTGGTTTCACTTGACTCTGAAGACCTAAGGTAACCAAATACTACAAAGATCAATACACATGAACATGGGTCTAAATGTTCAACTCCTAAACTCCTACAGGAGCCCTAAATAAATGACTTGATTTTGAAAGGTCAGCGAGACCTTCTGGGCACTCAGTGCATCTGTAAACCAGAACTTATAGACTTATTTATGGGTGGAATTTTCAAAACCACTCAATGTTGGTTTGCTCTGATCTGTAATTACTGGGAGTTTATTCCAATAGGCAGTTGGAAACTGTATTAAGCAGCCTTAAACCGACATTGACCAATGCTGAAAACCCACCCACATCCCAATACAGGGTGCCTTAATGTGGAATTAGGAACCTAATTTAAAGCATCCATTGGGGTGGCATTTGGCTATACCAAGCCATCTGGGTCCAACGTGTTTTCAAGTGCCTCTCAACTTCATTCTGAGCTTTGAGACTATCCAACTGAAGTGAGCACTATGAAACATGAATGCCCTGAGCACAGTTTCTGCATCACAGCAACACCAGGAATAATAAATCCATCTTGCTAATAGTTGTTACTAGAGCAACCAACCTGAAAGGGCTGTAAATACATTCAAAGCCATGATCTGCATCTTTTGTAGCAGTAGGATATAAGCAGGGCTTAAATGCTTCTGGAAAACCTGGCACATCGCAAAGACTCTAAAGAAAAAATAATAAGATACTATCAATTTTAGGGCAACCGAATCAGAGAATGACTTTAATAAGGACTGCATACACTATTACACACATCAGGGGCCAGATTCTCATTGCAGTTACCTAACAGGGTAACCAGAAAAATGTCAGTGGATTCACTCCTGATTTATGTCTATATGAAGTAGATTTGAATCAAGCCAAGAGTTGGCAGTACTCTGTCTTAAGATACTACTTGGATGGTAAGTTTGTAAAAGCTAAATACTTTTCTGGTGTTGGCCCCAGCAGTTTCCCCTTCCCTCCCTCCTCTCCCCCACCACATACACACACACTACCACTTTTCCTTCTTATTTCTAAAACAATTCCAATTTCAATATAATTGGTTTGATTTTCAGGAAGACTAACCACTTCGCTTTGACTTGAGTTTCAGCAGTGTTCAACACCTCTCAAAGGGAAAAAACAGACTTGGACACTGATTTTAAAAATAACCCAGACTTTGAATATTTACCTTTGTTCTTTCAGTGCATCTTGTCGCAAATATTCAGTCAAGTTAACCAGCTGCCTCACATACTTCTCATATGTTGACAAAGGTTTGAAAATCAAGTTTAAGTCGTGCATCATCCTTAACAAACGGTTTTCCAGAGAGGCCACATCAGCTATACCAGTAGTGCGCTCAGAAAAGAGCCTCATAACTGCTTGGAGTAAGGCTCTTGTGGAATTAACTTGCTGATTGGTACTTAAATGCAGCAACTCTATCCAAGGATTAGTTCTATTTAATGCATGCTCAATAACTGTTTCCCAACTCAATAACTGTTCCTTCTGCTGACGGGTTGTATTTTGGTTGATAAGGCTGGCAAAAAGAGGCCACAGGTTGAAGATTACTCTGGATACATTCTTTGTTATGTTGAATGATTCCATAGTGACTTCTAAAATTTTAAGAAAGTTGTCTTGGTTGCGTACAAAAGGCAGCAGCAGATAAGAGTCATTTTCATTCAAGTGATCTTTACAGAAAACTCTGGGAAAGAGAAGAGCTACACCTCTAATATAAGCTTTTATACCTGTAATGTTTCTTTTGCACAAATAAGCAATTTTTTCCTGAATTCCCTCCCATTTTTTTTCATTTATTAGGTCATGAGTGAAGTTTAGTCTAGAAGTTGAATGTATTTTACTAATAATATCATTAATGGGGAGAAAGAAATCAAGAAAATCTTCTCTTAGACTAAGAGCATTATCAGATGAGTTTATGCTTGCATTGGCAACAATTGCAGCAAATCTTTCCAGTTCTGTAGAATAATTATGCATATTTCCTAAACACTTAGTGATTTCTCCTGCAATATCTTTTAAACCATTGAGTTTGCTCAGATTTGTGACCAATCTGGTTGATATGTTTGCAGCTTCAGAACCATATGAATTGGAATGCTTAGCCCGAATAGACAAGTAGGTCAAATCAAGAAATACTTTCACCAAATCTGCCACTTGATGTTTGCTTGAATGCAGAACCTCTGCAGTCTCATTTGCTGTTAACTTTGCTAGTGTATCATAAACAGCTCTTTGAAGATCTGAATAGTCCATCTCAATGTAGTCTAAGTTTTCCATAGCATCTGAGTTGACTGATGATTCCAAAATATTAGCTACTTTTTCTGAAACTTCCTTGGACAATGTCAAAAAGTTAACAAAGGCTTCTATTATTTTTGCTAGCTTTACAAATTTATCACTTTTCCACAATGCCGGCAAATCAAGAGCAATATCTGGAAAAGGGCTGCTAGTGTAGTTTGATCCACTGCTCCACAAGCTGATATTAAGTAATGTTTCTGTGATTTCTTTTAGCTGCCTATTTTCCAAAGGAAACACATTATCCATTGTAGCCAACAGTTCTGTTAAATTAGAAAGTACCATTTCCGGGAGAGTGGGATAGGCAACTAGGAAACCCTTGAAATGGTTGTTAAAAATATCCAGGAGCCTTCCCATTTCTGTAGAAGTCTGCCTCATGAGTTGAAACATTGTAGGAAAATCTCTGGTCATCTGGACAAGGTCCCCAGAATGACTTGCATTAAATAACATATGATGCACAAAAGTAAACAGTTCATAATGACTTCTGCTGTCATTTTTTCCAGAAAAATCTTTAACCAGAATGTTAATCAAATCCCTCATAAATTTCAGTCCTTTTGCAGTATCAAAATGAGGTGTCCCATCTTCAGAGAGGGCTGCATCTTTGATTAGCTGATACATATCTTCTTTCAACCCATCAACTTCTTCCTCTAGATTAACAGACTGATCAAAGTTTAGCAGCATTCCAATACCATCTTTGGGGAACAACCTGCAACAAATATATTGTTTATTTGAATGATCCCAATTAACATTTACGTAAGATGATTTTAGCAAAATATGGTGTATTACCATAAAAGAGAACAAAATTACCAGCAAGCTATGATTAGTGTCTTGGTTATCTAAAGAACATTCTGATTGGCCAATATGACCTTTTGGATGATGCTATAACAGGCATCTCAACAATGGGAAATCCTGTGCCCTGAGGGGAGAGTGGGCCAGTACAGCGTACAGGTAAGAAGTGGTTACTAGTACAGGCCCATACACATGCAATGTTGAAGTGCTTCCATGGCAGCAATGCTGGACTCTATTAGTAGAACCACTAATAAGGGCAGGACTGGGGGCAAAAGGGGCTGGCCTGGGGCCGGTGATTTAAACGGGCCTGCAGGACTCCCAATTGGAATTCTGGGCCCTTTAAATTGTCTCTTGAGCCCCTAGCAGCACATGCTGTACAGTGTTGAATGGCTGGCTGGGGCAGGCTGGCCACAACCCCAATCCTTATGCCTAAGGCCCTGCCACTTCCAGGGGCCTGGAGCGAGGCCTCTGTACCAGGAAGAATTTTAAATTACTTTCACTCCTATCTATGCCCAGTATGATATACATTAGCATAGGGAATGTAAGAGGCTGTTGGGATAAGAAAGAAAAGAAAATGGAGGCAGGAGGCTATGGAAAGGAAAGAGTGAAACACTATTATTAATAAAGTATTACCCAAAATTGGTTAGCCACTGCATGATATTTATTTAAATATTGTGGACCTCATTCGTAATGGATTTATTTCACTTTGTCACTAGTGAAGCTTCTTTTCAATCAAAGGCCGGATTACCCTAACAACTGAAGTCAACGGAGTTACATCAAGATAAAACTGAAAGTTATTGTAGTCACTATATTTTACCCTTATTATGATGTTAGAGCAGAATCCTTTTAACAGCCTGCGTTAGGCTCCACATTTTCAAATTCAATGTTTACTGATGCCAGAAACTTTCCATTTGTATGGATTTTCACTCAAGAAAAAAGGAACTCAAACTTGAGAAAAACTGGTAATTTTTCAGAAATGTTTAAATTTCAAAAAATCCACAAGCACATTGTATTTTTTAGTTGAGTTGAAAAATCAAACACAAGAACTTAAAAAAATTAACTTTTCTACATGAATTGGCTGCTCTGTACACATGGAATTTTCTGGGATTTTTTTGGTTTGATCAATTCATACTTTATTATTTTACTCAGTTTTAGGTATAGCATTGTATATAATGAAATATAGAGGATGTGAAATGGATGTAAGTGCTAACAAAGACACCTCCATTTTTATTTCCTGTGTATTTGATTTTCCAGTTTTAATAGCATATTAATAGCAATTTTGGGATTATTTTAACATGTACAAAAATAATTGCACAAACTGGGAGTGAAAGTTGGCTGGGCGCCCTGTCCCTGGGGAGCCTCAGGTGGCCAGGGGAGAAGCGGGGTCACAGCAGCTAAGAAGTTCTGTCCCAGGGAACCCCAGCCAGCCAGAGGCAGAAGGCTGGAGCCCAATAGCAGTGGGGTCAGGGCAGACCCACCTGCAGGAAGGGGTAGAGTCCTGAGAGACTGGTGGCAGGGAACCTCTACATATCTGGCAAATTCCCTCATTCGGAATAGGTCAAGTCCCGAGGTTGCCAGGCCAGGGAGGTCTAACCTGTACATTATACTCAATTTGAATTTTAAGCTAAAATCATTTCAAGTATAGAATTTAAGGGATATGTTTCAGGTCTGGGCACCTTGAAGACAACGAAGTTTAATTTTAAGTATTGCATATTATGTAATGCAGCTACCTCATAACATTTAATAATCAGGCCCCTTTGTAAGGGAAGTAGCATTTTTAAAAGATACAAAAGAATGCCTAGAAATGTTCTGCACTATAATTCTTTCCAAATTCTGTATCTCAAATTACAACATTTTGTTACAAAAATTTAGATAAATAATAGCCCTGATGCATTGAATACAGTTTTTGTCCCAAATGTGGGCTCACTCACAGGTTTAGCTCTAAGTAGACTTGCAATAAAACAGGTAATCTAATTGTCTACTTGTCTCAAGGTCAGTATACATATACTCACTCACCTCATTTCTGCAATTATATCCTTGTGTAAGTTTTTTAATAAGACAAATATTTTGTTTTTATCATGTCCTCTAGAAGCTGGAAAAATTATCTCTAAAAACTCTTTTATCATCTCCACTGTCCTGTTTTGGAATGGGGTGATTGCCTTTCCATAATTTTCATACTGTGCATCATCAAAAAACAAATCAATTAAGTCCATTATTTGAAGGTCTGTATCATTTAAGTGCAGTGTCTCTTGCTTAGCGCTGAGGTCAGAGATCAGGTTAAGAAGACTCTTCTGTAAAATCACATAAGCAATCTGAACATTATTCAGCTTTTCCCCACGAAGAAGATCAGTAAGAAAGGAAGTATCAATGTGACCTTCTATAGAGCCATTCTTGAAGAGTTCTAAAAATTCAATGATATCTTTGATAAACAATACTATGTCATCAGATGACTTTTCATTGTCTATAAGGACAAATAGAGCATTCATTATTCTAGAAAAATTTTTATTAGTGTACTCAGGTAGCCAGCCTCTCACAATTTCTTGGAAGCTCTCAAAGTTTCTTAGCAGGATTTCTGGAGATGATGAATTAAATTGTTTTAATAAACTAACAAGTGCCAATGAAGAATTTTTGCTGGCTGCTGCACTTAATAATTGAACTTCTTTGTCTATTACAGAAAGTAAATGCTGAACACTGAAATTGACTAATAAATCTTGTAGGTCTCTCTCTGTATCAAGCCAAAATGCCTCAAAGTTACCAATCAAACTATTGTTTCCGTTCAAAGCTGATAGTGCCGTGAATACCATTTGAGTTTGGTTTCCAACTGGAGACAGTGTCAGCAAAGGCTGGGCTGCAGAAAGAAAAGAAGATAGGGCATCTTCATTATCCAGCAATCCAGAAATTTCATTGGCCATGCTTTTTAAATGAGTAAGAACAGTCCTTATAACAGACATTCCTGTGCTTCTATCCATGTTTAAGGTACCGTACAGATCTGTTAGCTGTTCAAAAATAGCTTTGGCCTTTGCCATCTCTGTTGATGTCATGTTGTTTAGTGCTTCTATGAGCCGTAAAGCAGTCTGTCTCTTTGGTGTGGAGGAGCAGTTTACTGAGATAGTGCTATGATTTCCAAAAGCCATAACTTGTACTGATAACTTATTCCAAAACCCTAGTAGCTCTTTCAGAGCCAAACTATTTATGTTGTGGATCTCAGAAAGCTTCAGAAGAATGGAATTCCACTCTTTGAGACGCTGGAAGTAACAAGTCACTCTATAATTGACCTCCCTCAGATCATCTTCATTAGAACACAGGGTATGTTCCCCTGGAACTGTCAGCCTGAACTGCTCAAGTACATCAGCAATTGTGTTGTACACAGATGAAAAATTTGTGTGTGCATTGAAGTTACAAGACTTTAAAGCGGTGTCATTTTGAAGTATTGTTGTTGTGAGGTTCCTGCAGATAATGGCAGGAAGGCAACTCAAAGCCCTTGCAGATTCCACAGGCATATCAGTTACTACCTCCAGCAACTCTAGAAGACTATCTATTTTATTGGATAAATGTTCCTCGGTAACTATTGATGTGTTTGCTTCCTGAATTGAAGTGAAAGTGTACACTTCAATTAGGGCATCACTGATGTTTTTGTGAACCAATCGCTGTATAAGACGGACACCATCAGGAAGAAGGTAAAGCACCTGTAATACATCATCAATCTCAGTCCCATGAAACAGTTGAGTGATTTGCCATAAGTTGGTCAAGTTCCAAGAAGTTATATTGTTCTTAAAGGAATCTAACCAGCCTGTCAACTTGCCCAGAACAGAATTTTCAGTGTACAAAGCTTTGATATTTTTAAAGAAATGATGCAAGCTTTTACTGACTTGTTTGAGTTGTTCTATTAGCAAGTCTAGATCTTCATTCTCAATTTTTTCAACTAAAGTTGCCAAATTGGTAAAGTTGTAAGACTTTAAGATGTTTAGTGCCTTTCTTACTAATTCCACATTGAGATCTGCTGTTTTCATCCATGTATGCAGAGTTACGTTTTGCAAGCTTAGCATACTATGAGACAAGTTTGACATAAAGTAACTAATTAGATGGTGAAAGGAAGGTGAAAGGAAGCTCATATTTTTGTCTTGTAGAAGAGTTTCAAATGCATTTAGGAGGTTTACAATGTCCAAAGGAGATGAGCTGTTTTGTAGCATTTCAAAAGTTATATTCTCCAGAAAAAGTTGAATTCCTTTCAAAAGTGCTACTGAAGAAGGCTGGAGACTATGGGACAAATTAAGGATTTGCCTAGAATTCCTGATGACTTCTGTGATTATTTTAGTAAAATTCATTTGTTCTGAATCCGATACATATTGTGAGAACACAGTTGATTGAGCTTGGCCCCTTAACATATTCAATAGAGTAAAAATAAAGTCATGGATCTGTGTGTTATTTTTTTCAGAAAATGTAGGAAGAAAATTTAACATTTTTGCTAGAATGTTGAAATAAACATCTGCACAATGTGCATCAGGACCATTTAACAAGCATGGAGATTGTGTGAAGTTAAAAATCATATTAACAATATCCAGAATATTTTTTAAGTTAGTGTTAGTCTCATTAAGGCTTCCCAGAGATGTCAACAGAAATAAAACATGTTTTGCTTTCTCAGAGTGAGAACAGGTGATGTTTTTCTCTCTGAGGCTACTGATAATATGCATCCATCTTTTACAACCCTCTACTGCATTCACTATATTATGTGAGGTTAATAAAGGATTAAGATGAGACAGAACACTTATCTGTGAAACATTTTTATCTTTCAAAATAGCTTCCAATACTAAGTTGGTAACATTCTGGGAAATAATCACACAAGACAACAGGCATTGATCCTGGGATATATTTTTAAGGAATCCAGCAGTCTCTCTCAGGTTAGTGAAAACAGTACCAAATTCTTTCCCAGAAAGTGTTAGAATATCTGAAAGTGAATGCCTAATAAAATCTACATGTGTATCTCTATATTCCATTTTAGAACTCATTGGGGAAAAAACATCAAACCAGGAATCCAAAAACTCCCTGCTAACATTAACCTCCAACAGAGATTTCTGCAATTTGACAACTGCATTTTCCATTGTTTGAAATGCTTCCTCTAAAGTCTCTCTTTTAATTGAGCTGATGATATCAATTACATTGCTAAATTGACTTATGAACTGACTTAGAATCTCAAAGTCTTTCCTTTCATTCAAGTTATAAGCTTCTGTTATTATTTTCAGTAGATGTATTGCCGATGTAGTTTTAGCACTGACTGTAAATGTTGCATTGCACAATTCAGCATGGGTTACATTTTCAAGATCTTCTGAAAGCTGTGTCAGTCCATTCCGGAGATAACTGAAAAAATTTAAATCCAGCCTTAACATTTCAGATATTTTTTCCAGAATTTCTATCCACATCTGAAGCCAGGTAACTGTGCAATGCATGGCAAAAGGCACATTTACCTCACTCTTGAAGTCTGATGTATTTGACAGAACTCTGAGCAATGGCAGTATCAATGAGTTGTGAAGATCTCCTGTTTGCCTCACAGAAGGAATGCTAGGCATGTAGTAATCAGGACATTCACTATTTAACATGCTTTCTGATGAGATGTCAAAAAGTTGTTTCAAATATTGAAAGGCAGCTCCATGAAGCTCTGTGTCTGTTAATACAGTTTTAAGTCTGCCCAGAGTACTATATACCACTTTTATCTCTTGTTTCCCTTTCTGTGCCAAGGACTGAGCCTGGAGCTCTAAGTACTTGTAAACTGCTGCTAACTTTTTACAGAGAGGTTTCTGGGGGAGACCCTGGAGAAGATTAATAGCCTCAGACAGAAAGTCAAAAATCCCTTGGAAATCAAGTTGCACAGGCATTGGTGAAATGTCTTGTGTGATGTTCTGGAAGAGTGTTAGCAGAGAACTATTTCTCCGAGTACTTAACAGATCAATGTTTTGGTGGACAGAAAAAATCATTTGAACAAGTGAGACTACGTTACTATCCCCTATCCTGGGAATGCTTTCGTAGAAATCAAACATAATTTTTCCTATGTCTTGTACCTGGGATACGGAAGTTGTATTTGAAACTAGAACAGAAGAGACATTTCTCATAGCGTGAATAGTGCTGAGTGTGGCAATGAAGTGTTCTTGAGTCAACACTCCAACCTCATAAAGATTCCTTATGAATTTTTCACTAAAGCTGTTTACATAATCTAGAGCAAGAAAAGACAATTTAGGCCAATCTGTAAGTGTTTTCTGGAAGAACTGTGAACTTTTACTAAGGATTTTTTTATTTTCCTGAAAGGAACTCATAGTTTTAGATAAGAACATCTCCAGCATCTCTACTGCTTCCACTGGGCTTCCAAACATTCTATGTTTGAGTTGGTTCAAGACCTTTTTTACTACTTGCCAAAATACCTCCAGCTTTTCATTCTGCCAGAGCTTTGCAAGTTGATCATTCGCTAGCAGCTCATTACTGAGTTCAGAAAACATATGAACAACTGTAGCAGATTTCTTTGCTTCCATATTTGCAGAAGTGTTAAGCCACATTATAGTATTACTGAGGATTATTTCTGTTAGGGACTGAAAGTCATGGAGGTTTGAAGAGGCTAAAGAATCAGGCATCAACATTTCTTGTAGTAATTCTGCAATGTGTAAAATGAAGTCCAAATGCTGCTCCTCAAGAACCTCTACATTCTTTTCCTTCTTCAACAGCTCTTTGACAGATGTCACGATCCTGTAATATTGAGATTTTTTTTCAAATTAGTCAGTTATAGGAAAGTTATACTGCAAACCAGTTAATTATAAATGTTTATCACACATTTACTAGCATATACGTATACTAATACATCTTAAAAATCAATATGTATTTCATATAGACAAAGCACATTTTGCTCAACAAGTGAAACAATTTAAAAAACCCGGAAATGTAACTGACAATCACCTATTATTTTAAAAAGCATCTCAAAAACAATGATTAGAAAGTCAATACATAAGTCCTCCAAATACAGTTGAAGCTAGGTGGCTGCATTAAGATGACAAAATTGGCAGAGTCAGACATCTCCATCTCCAGTTCACACAACTTGCATATTTTGCTGATGAAACCAGTAAAGCCTTGAAGTTCCACTGACTGTTTAGCTTGATATCAAGGACCTTAACAAATACAACTGATCAAAAATGTTTTTATTTCCATATATTTTGATAAACGTGAATATTTTCACCAAAAGCCAAAAATCATTTTTTCTTAAACAACTGAAGGCCAATAAACGTTTAGTTTTTTCAACAAAAACTTGAAAAAATACCTATTTTCACAAAGAGTGTTTGAGGGGTAGCCATATTAGCCTGTAACTTTAAAAACAACAAGTGGCACCTTAGTCTCTCACTCACTCTCTTGCACTCGCTGTTCTATTAAAGCTTTTGAATAAGGCCCTTCAAAGATACAACTCTCTGATCTTACAGCAAGAGTATTTCCTATTGGTAACATAGAAATGCTAAGCATCTCTTTAAGGTGAGAAAAATAATGTAATTTAACATTACAAAATACCTGACATGGGTGGGGGGTGGGGACAGTTGAGGAAGGTAATTAAACTGAATTAGTTTAACTTACCTGGGCCATGAAACGAATGGGGAATTGTATACATTTTGCAGAAATGCTATGTAACTATCAACGACGGTCTTCAGATTGAGCTTTGGTCCAGAACAAAGAGATGTTGCAGTATCATCTGCATAGAAAATACATTTTGGAATTCAATATGAAAAGTAACATGCATTGTCTTGTCAGTAGATAACTAGACACAGGCTACTGTGTGATAGAGAGAAGCAAAATGAACTTCTCTGTTCAATAGGGGCCCTACCTAGCTCCACTGAAGTCCCAGAAAAGATTCTCCCAGAGTTCAGTGGTTGGCTCAGAAGAGAAGAGAATTACAGCTACATTCTGCAATACTCCCACAGAAATCCCCAAAATTATATTTGATAATGAAGAAAGGATATGCCCTTTTAGTAAGGGCACTTTGATACCAAGCAGCATTTAATGGTTTAAAGGACGATGAAGGAATAAGTGAGCGACATGCATAAAATCCACCAATGACAACCAACTCCCTCACAGAAAGAAATTAGGATATATTTTGTATTAAATATAAACTGCAACACTAATGTAAAATAAAGATTGATTTTTATTATAGAAATATATCCTGAATATCTCCCACAAGCCAAGGGAGAGAAATTCAACACAGCAGTATCCTTTCATCTCCCCGAACTTTAAAAAAAGAAACCCATCTTTATGAAATGCACAAGCATGTCCTGGTTATTCTGTAGTACATCTTGGCGATCACCATTCTGAATTCTATATAATCAATTGTGTTTTGTGGGAGACTTTCAGCTCATGCCTGTCCATATCAAAAGGAGGATTTTTTAATCCACTAATACTTGTTTTGGGGTCAAATTCTCTCAACAGCCTGGTTAGCAACAGGATAGTCAATGCTTATTTCTAATTAGCCATTTTTATTAAAGCTTTTCAGTTCAGCTGTGACACACTGATTAAGAACCATTTTCAAAATGTGTCAGTAGGCTGAATGAACAGTGTCTTTCAAAATGTGTACAAACATGGGGTGGTGAATTTAGGTGAAGGAAAAATAGGGTGAAAAACTGAACGAAATAGGTGCCTGATATTAGAGGTAATTAACTAATGCATCCATGGTGTGGAACAACCTCAGAAATAGATTTCCTGTCTGACAAAAAAATTCTGAAATTTCAAAATGCTTTCTTGTACCTTTCCTATTCCATGCCAAGACAAAACCCAAGAGATTTTTTAAAAATATGGAAAGCAAGAGGGCCACTCTAACTCCAGAACTGCCAAGAGCCAGGTGGTCTGAATACTCACCTTTGATGTGTGAGGAGACCCAGATTCAAGTCCTTCCTGAGTCAGAACAGGAACTTGGAACCTAGGTCTCACCTATCCCAAGTGAGTACCCTGGGCTTCTGGCTAATCTAAGGTCAGCACATCTCTGACTAGAAATTACATTGAGATATTGAAAAACCTTACTGAATGTTTCACTGAAACAAGGACATTGCCACAAAAAGTTTTGGTTTTGATGAATCAGCATATTACCACAAAAATACTTTAGTCTAAAGATTCCCACACAGCTTTAAATCACACCTGACTTTCACACAGACTCAAACTCTATAGGCTCTCAGGTTTGCTTCACATAGCAGTCTAACCACTGCTTTAATCATAAAGTGAGAGCTTTCTTGAAAATAAAAATGTACCATAATGAAATTGTCTGTTTCCTTTTTGAAAAGGAAATAGAATGCAAATAATCTGTTGGGTCAATAACTATTTGTTTACTCACTTGAGAGATCTTTCTTGTTCACATATTGAGCTATTTCACACGTTCTTCTAACAAATGTTGTTAAGCCCTTCCAGTATGGGTCTTCCTCAAAAGCAAACCACACTTCTTCAAGTGTATGAATAACCCTGAAATGATCAAGGACCCAAAAGGCAGACATATTACGATCAGAATATTGAATTTCTGAAGTAAAATTACTGGATTCAGTACACATAGTTCTAGTGTATGGTTAGTGTTCAGTTTTACTAGTATTAGCTGTCCTACTGACTTCAAAGCAACTTTCACAGGAATAAGGCAAGCAGGGCTCATGGCCAGGAACTGCTTCCACTACCATCAAGACTAAACTCCCACGGATGTCCAAAATAGCAGAAGTAGGTGGATGACCCTTAGTGTCACACAAGCTGTTGAACAAGTGCAATGGATTCAAGAAACACTAACAGCTAGTTTAGCTGAAAATGGGGCATACAAAAACCATTGCCATCTGGGAAGGAAGTGCATCTTCCTGATTTTAAATACCTATCTGTATTAATAATCCACTGCTGTGTCATTAAAGAGAGAGATCAGGCAAAACAATAGCAAACATTCATATGTATCTGCATAGAAGCAGGACCCTGTAGAGCCCACAGAAGCTGCACATAAGCCCACTGGTCACAAAGCCCTATTGCCAGGGTCATGCTGTAATTATCAGCAAGGCTGGCGCTCAAATGAGAGAAGCAAACAAAACACCCCAGTCAATTTCTAATTAATTTAGAAACATGTAGGGGAGAAAAATCAATTTTCTGACAAATGAAAAAGGACAAAAGTGAGACCGTAATAAATTATCTAATATCCAAAGGCTAGTACAAGCAATGGGCTTGTTCCGGCTGCCATTTAAACCAATGGGGCTTGGGGCAATGAGTGACTTCAATGGAATTAGGTTTGGACTTAATGGAGACTTCAAAAATAAACAATCCTCCTCTACAGAACAGCTAGATGCTGCAAATACTCATGCACGTGAGGATCTTCATGTAGAAGTGTAATTGCATCACTGAATAAGATGTTACTTTCTTAAGTATCTATAGGACCATACTCTAAAGTACCTGACAATATAGCATACATGTAACTTTATTTTAACAATGTTATGCCCAGATTTAACTTTTGAGAGGAAATATAAAATCACTTCATATTGGGCTGGATTCTGATCTTATACATGCGGATTCCACTTTGGTGTAACTATACTGATGTCAATGGAGTTGTGAAGGAGAATACAACCAGGCCCTTTATAGATAAAAACATACGTAAGTCCTTACAATGTGAGAAGTAGCTGCTCTTGACAAGAATGGAAATAGACATCCTCTTGAGATGGTGTCTTTGTGCTCCTCAACTGATTAATTATACAGTAAGCAGCACTATTTTCAGCAAGCTGCTGTTCTATTTCTTGCCATCCCAAATATTTTTCCATGATTGAATCTGGCAGACTCAGTTCTCCACGAAATACTTTCTGCAAACGTAGGACCTTTGAAAATAAAGAAAGCAATTTTTTGTGACTATTGAGCTATTAATGGGGATGATGCTTTTTTGAGGCTTGGACCCTGTCTCATTCACTAATGTAACTTTACAGATTTTTGCAGTACTATTCCCAATTCATCTCGGTTGAGAGATGAGATTGAGACTGAGAGATGAGAATCAGGTCCTCAATCACTTCTCCTTGTGGATATCCTGGCAAAGCGGCTCAAACAGTTTGCCATGGGCACACAACAAGTACGCAGGGTTTGTATGTGTAGTACTATAAATTTACTACTCCAGGCCATTATTACAGTACGAAATGAAGTAAATTGAGGATGAGCTTCAGGTTTTATAGTAAAAAAAAAAAAATCATAAATACTTACAGACTCTTTTATTGACTGGATATGGTTGCTCAATGTCAAAGACTCATTTGGGTAGTTGTAATGGCACATAAATCTTGCCAAACTGTCTCTGACTTTTAAATCCTGTTGAAGCTGAGCAGCCTTCTCAAACATTGTAAGCAGGTCCTTGCATTCACGGGATGTATTACTGATCAAGATCTAAAATGCAATTAATATACCATCACTGTGAAAATGAAGCAAATGAGGAGAGGGTGATTTAATTCAGCCCTAGCCATACCATACCACAACTATAACATATAAAATAAAAACTAAACTAAGACCAACATCAGAATATTTTAGCAGGCATGATTTATACCAGAAACAAAAAGGAAACAGTTTTAAACCATGGATTTTATGCACATTATATAAAGACTAAGAATAAATAATGACTTACCTGTTTTAACTCCGAAAAGAGTGTTTCAAGGTCTAGATGCATGAATTCATCTCCTTTAATAAAGGGGGCCAGTTTTTCCAAGTTATGTAAAATTTCTGCAAGACATTAATACATTTTTTTTTCAGAAAAAATAAATATGTATCCCTGTGACTCAGAACGTGTAGTTCTTTGATGAGCTATTAAAAAAAAAGAGACAAACCTACTTCTGGAATATACCTGAAAGGTGGTGCAATGTAAGTATAATACTTCTATAAAAGGGTCAGTTATGTGTATTGATAGGAAACGTACAAAGAGCCTTCTCCATTCCCTTGGCAGGTGCGTATACAACTCCCTAAAAGCGAGGACTATTTTTGGCTAGCATCTGCACCAAACAGGTTGGAAGGAAATAAGTCCAAGACTCTACTCCCATTCTTACATCCAGCCAGTACTGCTGCCTGTGTGTGTGGTTGGTACACATGCACAGCACCTCTGTGGCACAACAGCCGTGCTGTCCTGGAGCTCTAGGAGACATCATGTAACGTCTGCTCCCAAGCCTCTATGGTAACTGCAGTACTGGATCTGTACTACCTGAGGGTCCTCCAACATCATGTGATCCTCCTAAAGACCAGCTGTTCTGGGTTCCAGATCTCATGCATTACCAAGTCACACCAATGCAGCCAAAAACTGGGATGTGAATGTGCATATTACACAGTGTGTTAGGCCACAAAAAGCAGTTGCACTCATATCCCATTCCACTCTGAGTTGCCCTAGTACAGTTCCACTGACTTAGAGTTGCTGGCGGTTTATACTGGTGCAAGAGGAGGATTGGACAGTATGACAACTTCTTTATGAGTATTGCATACAGGGGGAGATGTATTACTGATGGGCATTGAGCCACCAACATTACCAAAGAAGCAACAAACCTTAGACAAGTTAATTCTCCAAATACTCAGATGGTATAAACAACATAACTATTAATATTCAGTACAGCTATACCAATTTACATCAGGATCTAGTCTAAAATATGTTAAATGAATGCATCTAAAAAACCCTGAATTTCTTGGAGGTTTGGGGTGCACGTGTAAATCAGGACTATTCCTTCTCCAATTTATGTCTATTATCACAGCACAAAGGAACCTGAAAGGATAAGGACCCTATTGTGCTGGGTGCACAATACAGAGCCAAACCTCTCCCTCTCCAGTTCCTTCCCTAAAGAATTTGTATTCACAGCTTGAAAAAGCCAATCAGCAATTGTTTTAAATTAGTTTATGGGTCTAATCCTGCTATTACTTACATCAGTTTTACCCTGGTTTCATTCCAATGACTTCAGTGGAGTGATCCTGATTAAAGGCAACATAACTGAATTTAGAAATATAAAGTGACTGATTCGGAACTAAATTTCATGACTTATCTGCTATGTAAAACGATTATGTAAAGAAAGCCTTTTCCTTCCTCACCAGGCCTGCTCCCTGCTGTGCGCTCAGAGTAACATCATCTCTCTTAAGTGACTAAAATACCTTTTCACTGCTTTCCACCCCCCAGCTCACAGAGCCAACTAAGCCAAGAGACTGACTTGGCTTATACTTGTTTCCAGGCCTGCCAATGGGAGGAGGGCACAAGTGGAGCAATTTCACAGAGGGCCAACATTTCAAAGGGGCCCGGAATTCCCGGCCAACACCGCTGCTACTTCGGCAAGCCCCAGAGCCCTTTTATCTGCCAAAGAAGCAAAGAAGCACTGCTACACTGCTCTGTTCAGCCTTGAGGGCTGGGGGCGGGGGGAGCAACACTGCAGTCTGGGCGGCGCTAAGGCCTAACTGCCCTAGACCCTGCCCCTTCTGCAGGTGTGTAGCTGGATATCCCTCCCAGCTGGTCCTGTGGCCCACAATGGCTGTCAGACCTGCTGCTTGTTTCTTGTAAATTAGCAAGAGCACAGTGTACTGAATTTCAGTTATAGGCCCACTACAAAACCACTAATGGGAATGGGAACAGGGATATCACAGATGTGATCATTTGAAGAAATAGCAACTATTGTCACGGAGGCCATCATGTGACCTGTAAAACCTCTGTACTTGGTGATAGTGCACAAGAAGGAACCATGACTCTGGATGCAGTGCTTGATTTTGCAAACACTTTTATATGTAAACTGAGCACATGTCATTTGGAAGTCATTGAGACAGTATAATTATACACATTTTACAGTCACTTTACAAAGTAGAGCTGCACTTCACACATAGTGAAAGGTGATCAATTAGTGTAGCATTTAAAACTGACTAATGTAACGTCATCTGAAAACACAGTCCTAACATGGCTATTTACTGTCATAAAGGAAATACTCCAAATCTGGAACGTTCACATAGTATGGGCAATGAGAAACAGTTATCGGATACAGGCCACTGACAAGGTGAATACTTGTAAAACAATAAAGATGGGGCTAAGCCACAAAGGTCAGAGCTGAATCCTGATCTAAACCCATCATGTGTGTTCATATCTGTGGTTTTGAGATAGTTATGCTGGCAGGAACCCAGTAACACACTGTAGACCAGGATCAAAGCACAAAACTTTCACCAAGTACAAAATTGTACAGATTTGGAGATATTGCTCAGGTCCACATTTGTAGGAGACAGGACATATTTTATACAATTATTTATATCTGCATAAATTAAATCCTAGGGGAAAAATAGAGCATATACTACTACACAGGCATCTGTTCATCAGGATGAATACAGATTACTGGTAGAGCTATACAGTTGCTTGCTTACTGAGCTTTTAGAATGAAAATGTGTATATGGGTGGAAGGAATGAAATGTGAAAAACTCTAGAGACACTGGAAATATATTAGTGTGGAATGTAGTTCACAGTCTGAATGATTTCCTAGATGTAAGTGCTATTGATCAATGCCCTGGCAGCCATTTGAGAGCTAGTGACAAGTAACCACAGCACAGCTTTACCTTTAGTGAAATATAATTTTTGCATTATTACATTCCTTATGGCTCCATCTACCAGAAGCAATCTCTTCACAAGGGGACACTGAGGCAACTTCTGAATTACAGTCCGCAGTTTCTCCAGACACAGGACTCTGTAGGCAAAAAGAAAGAAAAAGAGAATAGAAAGTACAACAGGTCACCCAGGAGGATGCAGTACTGTAGAATGACTTGATTTTTGTAGTGCATTCATACCTATTCATATTCCTATCATGTTTGCGTTTGCAGTTCTGGAAGGCTTCTGGCAGTCCCACAAAAAAACCCACCCCAAAACCTAGGGAAATGTGTTCTACAAGGAATTATTATAAGGTGGGTGGCACAGCTAATTGAAAATCAGTAATCAAAGAATAGCCACCAATGGTTCACTGTCAAACCTGGAGGACTTATCTTGGGAAGCCCAGCAGGCCTGAGTCAGGCACTTTTCAGTGTTTTCATTAATGACTTGGATAACAGGGTAGAGAATAAGCTAATAACAATTTCAGGTGACCCCAAGCTGTGTGAGGTTACTAATACCATGGAGGAGAGGATTAGAATTCAAAAAAGCTTCAGCTAGCCTTGTGACAGACTGACATAAGAAAATAATGCTTTTGGTCTAGAAGAATAGGAAGAAATACTTGATATTTCAGTATATTCTGTTTGCAGTGTTGCATGCATTACTCAGGAATCTCAGGGTAAGTGCTGTTCCTTTTATTATTGAACCTGCATAATTGAAACAAGAGATTTTTAACCTGACCCTGCATACACTTATGTGCTAATCTCTCATGTGAGTAGTCCCATTGAAGTCTATGGAACTACTTGTTTGTGTTTGCAATATCAAACTTGCATGTGGTATTGTGTATAATTTTAAAGATTCAGTCCTCAATTCCACAAAGTAGTTAAGCACATGCTTCAGTATCATTAATTTCAATGAGTCTTCCGGAAGAGCCTAAGTGTTTTGTTAAATCTGTTTTAGGTGCATCATTTCAATGTAACACAATTTTTTCAGCAGGAGGGTTCATTTTCAGATTATTTATAGTTTGAGACAATATAATGGTCTGATCTAAAACATTTAAAACTAACAGCTGAAAAACAATCCTTACTACGCCTCTAAAGACACCCAAACAGAACAAAAATCAGTGCTTGAAGATTAATTGGAATGCTAATGTGATTATTCAAGCTAATCACCGCTTTATCGGGTGAATGTCAAAATGAATTCCTTTGCCTCATGGCCTCATTCCAGCTACAGAACCATACATTCGGTGGTGGTCTAGCAAATACACAAGTTTCAGAAACAATAAGCGAAGAAAAGAAAAAAAAAACAACTTTTGCAATCTACCTTTTGGGTCAAAAGAGAAAGAAGAAAAAAGTCTCTCACAATTCTTTAACGGCCTTGTCACAAGGTAGCTGGTCTCTGGTTAGCCTGAGCCAAACTGCCCTGGACAGAAGTATGTGAGCTAGTTAAAGAGGTTGGGCTACACCTGGGCCTATAAAGGGATGCTACGAGGCAGCTGGGGAGAGAAAGGACTGAGATAGGCAGAACCCTGGAGAGCAAAACCATGCTACTTATGGGTCCCTGTATCAAAGGGCTCAAGGAAAAAAACCCAAGACTGCAGCTCTAAGAAAGGAGCAAAACTAGAGTGCCAGAGACTCTTAACTGGGTGTCACCTGAAGTTTGGGGAAGGAAGATATGGAGTTGAGAGTGAGGTCTGTTTGTGGTTAACTTTTGTTATTTAAAAACACACACACAAACCTCTTTGACTAATATTGGGCACAACCACATATGCTGGACAAGAGGAGCAGCAGCAGGTACCTTAGTATCTGAGTACCTCATAATCTTGAATTTGTTTCCCTGTAGGTAGGGAAGAACTGTTACAGGTTGAACATCTCTAGCACAGCACTCTCTGGTCCAGCAACATCTGTGATCTGGCATGGTTTTAGTTAGCCAGGTACCGCATCATGAGTGTGGCCAAGTTTCCCACAGTCCCATAAAGTTTGTTAACGGCCAC
Organism: Pelodiscus sinensis; assembly: GCF_052426305.1. NCBI lineage: Eukaryota > Metazoa > Chordata > Testudines > Trionychidae > Pelodiscus > Pelodiscus sinensis. Next base: position 160,473,515 of record NC_143053.1, read on the forward strand.
CAGTTCTGGCTCTCAGTGTTTTGTGCTGCTATTTAGCTCTAATTTACCCCTAAATGTCTTCTAAGAGCCAGGAAGCAGTGGAAGTGGTGGTAATGCTGCTAGGCAATATTGACCTCCTGTGGTTCGGCAAATTTTCAGGTTTGGCACCAGTAAGGTCCCAAGAGAGCCAGACTAGAAATGTTCAATCTGCAGTCCCATTTTACAGATTGAGAACTAAGGCACTGAGACCCCAATGAATTGCCCTAGGTTACACAAAGTCCAAGGGAACTTGATTCCATATATCTTTGAGGTCCATTCCAAAGTGTCTGGCAACCCATCTCTTGACTTCTTCTGATTTAGAATAATGAAGCTATTTCATGAGAGAATAAAATAAAAAACAATTTGATTTCATCTGTGTACACACACAAAATTATTTTCACAATGAAAGGAATAGTACTTCAAATAGTGGTACTAATGTCAGGCACTCAGCAGTTCCTCATGGTCATGAATAGGAGCTGGAAAGGTGAGTCTAACTTACATGGAGAGTGAGGAAAAGGTTAAGCAACTCTGGAAATGCACCTGAGGGAGGGAGCTTTGGGCATTCAGCCAATGAAATGCAGATAGGGAATTTCAAACAAAGAGAGGGTTTTTCCCCCCCTCTTCCTTTGGTTTACGTCAGGGCAGTTTTTCCCCAGGTAGCAGGAGACATGGTCTCTCCCAGAAACAGACTCCTTGAAATGTATAAGTAGGGAAACGTTTAGATAGTCTGTCTGGCTTTACTGTTTGCTTGTTTGGGGGTTTGGAAATCATGTCCGAGCTGATTAATTGTTTTTCAAGTTTGTAATTAAGAATTACAGCCCAGGGATTCTCCCTGAGTCTATTTCTCTCGGTGGCTTTTTACACCCAGTCATTTACTATGCTCGCAACAGTAGTCTTGTTTTAATAATAAAAGTGTTTTCTTTTTGTTTTGGTTAACTAATATTGGTTGATTTTTGTCTCCTTAAACCTACGTGCCTAAGTTACCCGGGAGGAGCAGAGCCCCATTGTTCTCTGCAGATTATTTCTGTTTTCCCAACTCCAGGCAAAATGGAGGCTGGGGCAGGAGGGGAAGCTTTGCCTCTAGGAGGAGATTCCAAGTGATCTCTTCCCTGGAAAAGGGTTTATTTTATATTTTTATTGGCATTTGGTGGTGGTAGCAAGCTGATCGTCTTTCTTTCTGGATCTCAGGGAAACAAGTTTGTCTCTGGGAGTTATAGAGACAGGTTCTTAATGAGTTTATTCTGTTAGCCGGTCCCCATTTCTACACTCAAAGTGCCAGGTTGGGGAATTGAGCTATGAAACTCATAGATAGTGCCCTTCATTTTCAGTTTATTTTATTTTATTGTTCTTGGAACATAATTACTGCTTATTGCAATAACTAAAACAAAATTTATTTTGGGGGATAAATATCAGAAGGATGGGGAAAATGTATTTAATAGATTAATGCTTTGATTAACTGAAGTGAATATGGTTAGCTGCAGAGCTAAAGCAGAACTCAAAACACAATACCACCTCTGAGTTTAAGAAAACCATACATCTCTAATCCTCAAATAAAATGTTTATTTGAATAAACAGTTTCCTGTTGTAGACTTAGAACTACTCACCTATAAATATTTACATTTAATAATTGGATCACACCATTTGCAGTACATACATTCAGCTTCATGTTTTTTCTCTTGCTTTTTTTCTTAACCTTTCAAATACTTCCTTGTGTTTGAAACATAATTCAGAAATATTGATTTTTCATGTTCTTCCCATTTTAATGTGTCAGATCTTTAACAATTATCTGTTAACTTGAAATGTGTACATAGTAGGAGTACGAATCATCAGTACATTCAGATGTGCATGCATTTCAGAGCTTATATGCATGCCTGTTTGTGTATTGTGTGTCTTTATTAACATATAGCTTTATTCATCAGGCAGCTATGCATATAGTCTAATGTGTTTACATGATATGTAACTCTCATGCAATATACTGTATTTTCCAAATTAAAAATATGTTTCTATCTTTGAATGATACAGATGTACGGTAAAATATCAGAAAAAAATACTTTTTGTAAAACTAGGACATTTTTCAGTAAAAATTGTTTAAACTAAAAACAAAGGTGCTTACTTACATAGATTAAAAGTGATTTACAGATGATTAACACAGGGCACATGGATGATTTAACACTGACACTTTTTCAAGACCTTAATTAGAAGGATGATCTATCTTCCATTCTGGAGGTCCCAAAAGGGACCATCAGTAGAGGCACCTCTATATTTCCATGGTAAGAGACCAGTGCCAGTGGATACCAAGTGACCGAGCAAGCAATTCCTAATAAGCTTCTATGGGGATCCCACTTGAATTTTGTTGTGAAAACTTTAGGAACAATGCAAATAATTATCCAGTGGAGAGATTCTCTTTGTCTAACAAAAGGTTTCTGTTCCCCCAAGTAACAGCCAGTGAAGCCACATTTCAGTATATGGAAGAGCAATTTGGTGATGGCCTGAAGGATTTACCATATAATTGGCAGCAGTTGTGGTGCCTGGAGTCATCATGGGCAAACTCCTTCAATCCTGAAACCTAGGCTAATTACCACTGTTCTCACTTAGAGTTTGTCTTGATGCACTAACTGCTGATGCCTAAGTATAACACAGGGGACTCAAAAACAATGAAGAGTCCTGTGGCACCTTAGGATGTGTCTACATAGCAAAGTTATTTCGGAATAACAGCTGTTATTCCGAAAGAACTATGTGAACATCTACACAGAAATTCCATTATTTTAAAATAATTTCAAAATAACGGATGGCTTATTCTGACTTATGTAAACCTCATTCCACAAAGAATAACGCCTATTCCAAAATAGCTATTTCGAAATGAGGCATGTGTAGACGCTCCACTTCTGCTATTTTGAAATAGCCTTTCACCAGGGCCATTCTAAGTTGTTCCTCCTGGGACTCTAAATCAATACATCACATCCACATTAGGGAAGCCTGTCTCGGACTAATTTTGAGGCTTCCTTGCAGTGTAGATATGCTATTTCAAAATAAGCTATTTACGAATAACTATTCCGGAATAGCTAATTCCAAAATAACTGTGCACTATAGATGTAGCCTCAGAGACTAACAGATTTATTAGGGCACAAGCTTTTGTGGGTAAAACCCACTTCATCAGATGAATTTGAGTGGAAGTTATAGAAGCAGGGGTGTATATAAGGAAGAAGTTGCTTATGTTAAATGAAGCTAATCAAGTCAGGATAGAAGTGGGTCATTAACAGCATTTGGGGTGGAGATGTGAATACTCATTAACCAGTTAAGATCCTGATTTGACCCTAATTTGATCGTTGACAGAAGACTCAGACATTTAACATGAGACCGATCAATGGCAAATGCAGCTCTGTCCAACTCAGTGCTGAATGCAAGTGAAAGAGTGTACTGAGATGCTGCAGTCAAGTGACCACAGCCAGGAGACTGAAGACGGGTAACACTGAAGCGGGGATGGCAGCAGTACTGAGGAAAAGCTGTCTGGCAGCCAGGATTTGAAGTAAATATTAAATGAATGGTGAGGACTTTTACCTGTGTGATGAAGGGTTTAAAACCTCTTTCGCTATCAAACTAAACTTTAAAATATGTTTCAATACCTCTCTCTCCCTAGATGTAATAGACAATCCTTCCACAAAATACAATTTGTCAGTGTTCTGGCCTTCCCTGTAGGCTGAGCCCCCTATTGACCTGCCAGAGATTCATCTGCCTCTACTCTTGATTCCTTCCCTCCAATTTTCATATTTTTGACAATCTGAATACACACTCTGTTCTGGACTTCCATAGCAATTCTTAAACTTGGCCTTCTTTCTTGATAAACAGCTCATTAAATTGGATGCATACAAAACTCTGACACTTACCTTCCTTAAGCCTATTCCACCACCCCACTCCCTTAGCGCTCTAACAGGTTCTTGCCAATTCCTTCAGGAAGAATAAGGATATCACACACTGGGAAACTCTACTCCTTATCTTATCCTTCAACTCTCTCTTTTTCCAACATGTCCCTCCTATCTCTTCTAGTCTACCACTGTATCCCCTTGGCCTCTCTCTCCCAACTTCCTTGTCCCATATCTGTTCCGCCACACTTTTCTATTCTGGTCCAATACTGAACATCCACAGTTCTCCATAATGTCAATGGGAATTGCTGGTGTTCAACAGCTCTTAGGATTTGGCCTTTCCCTTACAAGCTCAGTCCTAAAACTCCCTAGAACAAGGATTTGTCAGTGTTATAGTAGTTGTCTGTAAAACACCAGACACGCCAATGGGACTATGAAAATCAAATCATTATAGCATCAGTAGCTTTTTCAGCCTGTGTTACAATAACAGGGCTCAAAAACCATCTGTCAAGGATGATCTAGTTATATTTAATCCAGTGTGGGACCTTCATTTCTATTATTCTAATCAGACTCTGCATAAATTCACTGAGCCATTTTCTTTTCTATCCTCTTTGCCCAAATTAATATTCTTGTACAGCTTGTTTACAAATATTGGAGGAGTCTGTGTAAGAGCCAACAGTTTACTAAGGTACTGTGCTCAAATTATCACAGTTGACACTTGTTCTGTTCAAGTAAAAATCAATATAGTGCTATATTCAGTAGCAAATACTGAAAATGGAAATATAAAACTTACATGTGCTGGGATTTTCCTTCTGAATATTTTGGTTCCAATTCCTCATGCACATGTTGCAGAAGTATATTTATTGCTGAAATAATTTTCCGGGCTTCATGGTCATCTGGATATTGAGACACAAGATCAGCCATGCTTCTTCCAAGTTCAAAAAAGAATTTTTGGAGCTCGCTGCTGCTTAACCACTGCTTAAATAGCTAGCACATTAAAAGGAGAAACAAAATTTGCTTTATTATAAGAATGAAGATTTCCCCATTATGAAAAACACAGACATTCTTTACAACATTAACCAGATTTTCTTCCTCTTATGCTACAATGTACAGTGAAAGTTTTCTCTAATGACTCATACCGAGGTTAAGTATAATCTGCATGGATGCCCACTTGGCAGGGTACATACAATGTTTTCAGTTATTTTACCTGCTTCTACACACAGAGGGCCCAAATATCTTGGTCTGACTCAACTGCTCTAAATTCTGCTAGTTACAGTGATTCACTAGCAACTGCTATTCGCCTCTTACTTACCAACCTGCCCCTTATGCTTAAGGAGATAGATTTAGCAGCTATAACACCTTTACATTGCTGGGGATCGCTTTTATATCAGTGGCTGCCCTTTTGGCTAACTAAAAGCTAAACAAACAAGATTTCCAATTATATTTCCTTTGTAAGGACTCAATGCTAACTGTGCAGTATACCATTTTTAAAAACAGAACACTGTCAGCCTCTGGTCTTGAATATAGCTCAAGAATGGCTAATGACTGACTAACAATATATAAGCAAAATACACATTCTATCAGCTGTCCTGTTTAAGCATACCTGCATGTAGAGTTTGATCTTGTTGACAGAACGAACAAGATAGACTTTGGTCTCAAGCCACGCGGGGATACAGCCTCCCTCATTATCCACTTTGTGAGCTTCAACTTCTGACACATTGGACAGGACTGAACACACAAACTGCTCCAGTGTGCCTTCCGTGGGAATCTGGCAGTGACAAAAGCAAATGACAAGCACGTCAGATAGCCACTCAGTATTATCCCCTGTATCAACTTACTTGTACTGGGGGGGGGGGGGGAGGAGAGGGAGGAGAGAGAACAGAGCCATTGAGCTGTTTTCAGGAAGAACAAAGCCAATTATCACAATCTATTGATTTGTGATAGAGACTGCAAATGTACTCTGCCTGTTCTGACAGGAAAACCCAAAAAACTCATTATCCACTACACAGTGGTGCACACTTCTGGTCCGTTCTACATCAGGGAACTTTGCATTTGTGTAACTGGAAACCAAATAAATCATACGGATATGAGACCCATTTTATACCAGTGCAGCATATGTCCACAGGAATTTTTGCATCAGAATAGCTACACTAGTGTGACTACAAAATTTACTGAGGCAAATAAGGCATCGCATGCAGTGATGTATTAGGCTGTGATTTTTGTAGGATTAATTACTAGTTTAAATGTTGTTATACACTGTAGTTCGCAGCTTGCAAAGGCTGCCAAACGTTCTCAGTTAAAATTCCTCTATTTCTTAATAATACCATTTCAAATCACTCTGTACACACTATCTCATCCTGTCATCTTGTAATCTGCTGTTTGAAATTCTGATGTATCAAAGCAATGCAGACATAGTAGACACAGTTCTAAAAGGTGCCTAAGCTTGTATATGCTAATGTGACCAGGGATAGCTGCCAGTGACCCTGGTGTCCACATCAATGGTAAGGCTGAAGGAGCAGTACAACCATGATGGGCGAGCTGCCCACCTGGGGCACTGGCTCCTGCAAGCAACAGCCCAACATACTGCTTTTGCCACTGTGGTTAAGCACAATCAGCACGGATGCCAACTTAGCAGTGTAAGGACAATGTTTTCAGTTATTTTACCTATAGAGGGCCCAAACATCATAGTCTCACTCAGCTGCTCTAAATTCTGCTAGTTACAGTGATTCACCAGTAACTGCTGTTCACCTCTTACTTACCAACTTGTCCCTTATGCTCAAGGGGTAGACTTAACAGCTGTACCAGTTTTACATTGCTAGGAATAGCTTTATGTCAATGGCTGCCCCGTAGCTCCATGGTTATCTGATTTATATCCACAGACGTACATTTGGTATCTGCACAGGACTCTGCTCATCACCAGTTTACTGGTCTGGCAGTAGAACAGAAACTATGTAGACCCACTTCACTCGGGTTCATTTCAAACAAAAAACAAATGTCCTCTTTTTGAAGTCAAATCTGTTCTTATCACTGTCTACCCAGGACCACGGCATACATGGCTGCATTTATAACATTGACAGTGTCTGTTTAACGCAACTGAATTGTAGTCAGTCAATCTTTATTATTGCGCATCTTTGGACTCATTTTCTTCTCTTTCATTCAGGATTTTAACCTTCTTTAATTAAGTGGCAACCTCCTAGATTAAACTACTAAACAATACCCACCGAATGCAATCAAAATGTATACCAGCGAAGGGGGGAGCTGTTATTTTAATTACAATTATTTGGTCCCTGAAGTTTACATCACATTAAATGGATCAAATAAATTAGCAAGTGAATTAACTTGAAGGCATTATATTTGCATTTCTTCTGAAAACAGAGAAGCTAGAGTCCAAAGTGCATGAACAAATATTAACAGTCGGTGAATGTAGAGAGCTTCAAATTCAGGATTTAATCTGAAAGTTTATGGGAACCAAACCTTTAGTCCTTCCCTTCTCTTCAGAACTGCAGTAACAGAGCTCAGGGTTCTTCTGAGCCAATATCATATCATGATGAGTTTGCACTGTGACCGTGACAGAGCAGGAGCCAGCTCACATCAAGGCCTATGGGCGTCACTAAACACTGATAAATGCACAGCTGGAAACCAGTACGGCTTGCATATCTGTTAGTTTTATTATAATATATATTAGAGTTATAAGAATGTGTTTAGACTTTATGGGATATGTGTGTTCATCTTACTTATAATATCTGTATCCCATGTTCTAATCTAAAGTAATGTTTAAGTGTTTGCTCTCTAACTATAAAAAGGTTTAAAAACAAATTCCTTTGTAAAATAATAGCTATTTTTAAGCCCATTAATGAGTGCCCAGGCAGGTTAAAATGTTCCCCTATTGGTTTCTGTGTGTTACCATTTCGAGTATCTGGTTTGTGTCCATTAGTCCTTTCTCGTAGAGACTGTCGGGTTTGGCCAATATACATGGCAAAGGGGCACTTGATGGCATAGATCACATTAGAAGAGGTGTAGTTGTATGAGCCTCTGCTGTGGCTTCTGTGGTTAGATCCTGTGATGGTACTGCTGGTACAGATGTGAGGACAGAGTTGACAATGCAGTTAATTGCAGGGGTAGGTTCCTGGGTGAGTGCATCTGAGGTTGCTGGAAAGAATTTGCTTCAAGTTAGGGCAGGGATGGACAAATTCTGGCCCGTGAGCCAAATCCATTCCGCAGAATTAATCCCTGTCAGGCCCCCAACACTGTGTTTACCTGCATCTCTGCAGGTATTGGATGATCACAGCTCTCACTGCCACAAATCACTGCTTGTGGCCAACGTGAGCAGTGGTAAGCAGCGTCCCGGTCTATGCCACTTCCTGCCACTCGCACTGGCCATAAATGGTGTTCCACAGCCAATGAGAGCTGCAATCATCTGATACCTACGGAGGCACCGGTAAGCATAGCAGCGGCAGCCCATCAGGGACTAATCATGGTGAACTGCTGCCATTTGATTGCCCACCCCTGGGCTAGGGGGTTCTCTGTAGGCAAGGACTGGCCTGTCTTCCAAGGCCTGTGAAAGTGAGAGATCGTTTTCCAAGACAGGTTGTAGATTGTCATTGATGCATTGGAGGGGTTTGAGCTGGTGGCTGTAGGTGATGAAATTAGCCATTCTTCTACAAAGGAATTTCACAAGCCAATTAGAGAAAGAGAATTCAGAATTGACCTTTATATGCAAATTTGACACCGTCTCCCTTGGCTTACACAAAGACTTGAACTGGTTCACTGGTTATTATATAAAACTAGCTTTCCTTACATTCAACACCCTGTTGACATCAAAAGCTAAGTATGGGTCTCTTCCAGCCCACTTGATTAGACTCATTAGCACCGGGATGACAATTCACAGGTAATTTTTTTCTCCCTCTCCCTTCTTATTCTGAGGGTCCCCCTTTTTGCTCCACTCAAGATCATCTCATCTGAAGAACTGGGTTTTGCCCATGAAAGCTCATGATACAATATATCAGTCTATAGTACAGGAGTTGGCAATGTACAGCACTAAGTGGCATGTGAGCCGATTTTGAGTGGCACGTGGAGTCTGTGGCAGGAGCTCAGCCTCTCTTCCCCCATGCAATCGGGAACATGCTCAGCTGCGAGGCTTGCAGCACCAGTTCTAGCTTCTGGGCGCAGGGTTGGGGAGGTGAAGGAAACCCCAACCAGACCCAACTCCCCACTCACGTCCACCCCCAGTGTCCCTGAAAGCCACCCCACTCCTCACCAACCCCCACCAGGCAGCACAGGGACCCCATGCCGAGCAAGAACAGCCCTCCGACATGGGATTGAGGCCCTACCCCCACATGCACCCTGCTGCTACTCTGCTTGCCCCAGCCCCCGGGCATGAGGGAGACTGGGGGTGTCTTCCCCTGTTGCCCCGAGAGCTGTCCCAGCTCCCTGCCTGTTTCCACCAGGCAGCACAGGGACTCTGCACAGAGCCACAAGATTGAGGTCCCGGCCCTGCATGTGCACCACTGCTGCTCAGTCCCAGGACCAGGGACATCCCCAAATAGCCACCACCATGCGAAATGGGCATGGGGGGATCTGGGGTGTTGAGGGTTGGGGGGTGATGAGGCAGTGGGGAGGCTGGGCAAAAAGGAAGCAATGGGGTGGGGGAGGCCACCCCTGATGCCCCTGAGAGCTGCCCTGGCTCCCTACTCCCACCATGAATGGCACAGGGACCCACCCCACACAGAGCTGGGACCCCCACCCCCATGGGAGGGGTGGAGGAGTGGGAGCCAGGGGCAGGGGAAGTGGGGGCTGGGGTGAAGCAGTAATGGGGGACTGGGGTGTGATGGGGTCAGGCTCAGTGATCATAGGACCTGGGGGCACATGGTAAAGTGTGACCTGCCCCACAGGCAAGGCTGTGAAAGGAGCAGACCCTGGGGACTGCTCACTGCTTGACCCATGCCAGGGAGAGAGGTACAGACTGATGGACAGAGAGAAAGCCCTGGACTGATGCAAGGAGAGAGCAGGCCTGGCCTGTTCTCAGAGAGGACAAGGACGCCCAAGTCAGTCTGTTTCTCTGAAATCACCCCCTGCTCTAACAAACTATACCCCCCCCCCCCATCACCACCACCAGCTGCAGACAGAACATCAACCCCTTTAGCTTCACATCAGGGAACTGAGGTCAGCATCATCCAACAGTTCTTCCTGAGACCCACTGAACAACTGTTCAGAGCTCCTTTTACACAGCTCCGCCCCAGAGGTGGCTGCATCTCAGCACTGAGCAGAAGATCCATGCCCCCACCCCAGGGCCAGCTGCTTCTCTGCACCAGGTGAGAGACCCCTGTATAACCAGCTCTAGTGTCAATGCTGCACAGTCCCTGGCTGTCTCGTAGCCTGTGAAGTGTCCCTAAGAGTCCTACTGTGAAATTTGATAAACTAACATGAGAAAGTTAAAACACTTAATCTGTGTAATAATTTAAATTAAACTAGTCTCCTTAGCTGCAGCTCTAGCAAAATGGCTCGGGTGTAATTTTGCAACTGGTGATCCACAGAAAGTTTTTCATTGGGTTAGGTGGTCCACGGACCAAAAAGTTTGAGAATTACTGCACAAGAGGGTGAGTGCTGCCCGGATTATAGCTCTGTGGCTGAGTAACAGTGGAAAACACGTGGGTGGTCCCCCTACCCCAAAGCTGCGTTGGCCCCTGGGTCCCTGGCAGGCAGGCGAGGTGCCCCCATGGGATCCCACCCCCAACAGGTCTGGACACGCAGGGTCACCCACCCGGCCCTGCCTTGCCCATTTCCCTGAACACACAAACCCTGAACCACCCTGACCCCAGCTTGTGCTAGCAATCCAGAACCTCCCCTCCCCACCCCCCGTGGGGAAGGGGCAGCCCCCAGTCTCTATACTGCATCCAGCTTCTGGGGAAGTACACACACTGCTGCTCCCCTCCCCACAAGAAAAGCTGGAACCCTTAGGCAGAGAACAGCTCACACTTTAAAAAGCCAGTTGTTCTCTGTTCCGGATGGTTGGGGCTAGAGGAGGGAGACTTCTCATGCTGTTCCCATCCCCCAGCAAAGTCTCTTAGCTGCCATTGGCCAATCTCTCAGTTTCCAGCCAATAAGAGCTGAGAATTTTTGCTGGGTGCAGGGGCAGCGTAGGAAGCCTTTCTTTTCCTCCTCAATGCCCCCTCCATCTTATGCCCGGAGTGGAGACACCTGGAGCAGCCTGCAGCAGACAGTCTGCCTCAAGTTCCTGCAGGTAAGCACCTCCCAACCAGAGCCCGCCTCTGGCACCCCAGTCTCTCCCTTCCCCAACCCTCGGCCCCCTCCTGCACCTCAGATCTGGCACCCCTCCCAGATCTGGCACCCTAGTCTCCTGCCCCAGATCACAATCCCCTCCTATCCTAAGTCACACCCCAAAATCCTGCATCCCAGTCTCCTGCCCTAAGTCCAACTGCCTCCTTCCCAGACCCCATTTTCCCTCTTTCACCCCAATCCCTTACCACAAGCTCCCTTCTGCACCCAACCACCATCCCAGACCCTAGAATTCCTCCATTAATATTCTGGAAGAGTGTGGCCCTCAAACACTTTTCAAAATCTTGAAGCGGACCCCTGCCAAAAATTATTGCCCACCCCTGCTGTAAACTGATGTAGGTCTGGTGTGATTCACCCAGTATAAAACTATGCTGTCTTTTATTCCATGGCAAAGCCTGCTAAGCAACTACCCCCAAAAGATACTGCTTTAGTGTCTATAGGCATCAACTGCTCTTATTAGTTACAAATGAAATATACACAAACCAAAAAAGGACCGTTGACATTTTTAGAAATTTACCTTATTTAATTCTGCGGTATAGTTCAAGATTTTTCCAATATGAAGATCATCTAAACCAAATCTGGATTCAAGCTCCATTTTGACTGCATGCGGATCCCACACCAAATCCCAAAGAGTCAAGTTGTAATGAAGACCTATAAGAAAAGATTAACTTATAAATGTCCTACACACTGGAGACAGAAAAAGTGAATGCTCACTATTTCACTAGAAATCTCGTGAGTGGAGTTAGTCTAACAGTACATAGCCAATACTATATCTATTGAATATTGATCTATTGTATTAGTAGCCAATACCATTTTGCCAGTATAGAAGATTCTTCTCAAATAGTAAAAACACATCATGCAGAGCTGTTACATTATCCAAGAAGAGTTGGGATAGTATTCATGACTTATGACCAGTCCTCCAGGATGCCAGACCTCATATTTTTGAACTATTCATAATTTTCATTCAACTTAGATTTAAAATAATGGTTACCTCTATTGTGAGTACCTCATTATTTTGGATGGAAACTGTTTTTTATTATAAGAACAAAAAAGTCTCAAATTTTCAAAAGTATTCTACAATGGCCTAACTCTGCTTCCAATGAAGTCATGGTGACTTCTGAAGAAGCAGAGTTGTGCCAAGATTGACTGGCTTTGAACATTTCAACCTATAGTAAACATTCATGCCTACCAAAAATGTGTTGTTAGATGCTACTTCAGATAAGAAACAAACAGGGATCCACTGTATGCTTTGGAATGCACTAGTTTACTGTCAATTATCTTTGAGCCCAAATAACTAATTCACCCCCATTTACAGAGTCAATAAGTACAGACAAATCAACGCAAGTGTGTTTAATCAACATTCTCTCATGAGCTTGGAAATGTCACAGGTTTTTATACGCCTAAGTAAAGCATAGTTTATGCAAGACTGCAGGATATAAATCTAGAGGAAAATATTTCTCAAATATCCATCATTTTAGGGTGCATCTAGGCAGCACCCTTCTGTCAGAATAAGCTATGCAATTTACGCTTTGCAATTTACGCTTTGCAATTGTGTAGCTTATTCCAAGCTTAAGTTGAAAGAGCTTTTTTTGAAATTTGGCACTGTGTAGACAGTGCCAAATTTCAAAATAAGGCACTATTCCAACAAATCCCTTAACCCTCAAGGAACAAGGGTTACAGGGATGCCAGAATACCACACCCGCTATTTCGGAAATAGCAGGCACTTTTAAACACGTGGCATTTCTATTCTGAGGTATTTCGGGATACCTGAAGTACCAACACAGTCTAGACGTACTCTTAGTGACAGGATTCATTTTAGTCTCAAAGTTATCTAGGTTCCAGGCAAACATGACACCTCTTCTCTTTTCTCATTCAAAGTTATTTACTTGGAACCAGAGAATCTTGAAACTGAGGTTACAGAAATTTATTTAAACTAACGGGATAAATCCCACAGCATTTTAAGTTTCTTACTCAATTGATATTTTGTGCAACCTTCATATTGAGTCTGTCCTGAGGTCTTCACACTGTGTCCTACATCTGAATCTAGCCAGATTGAGCAGTACACAATCTCTAAACATTTCCAATAAGCTTTTTATGTACCTTTCAAATCTATATACACCCTAATCTAGTCATTAGAACAACACTTGCGCTTAGATTCTTTCCACTTTTCCATTCTCGTCTTCTCAACATTATTTCAGTTAAAAAGGAAAAATGTTTTTAACTTTGCTGGACACCGTTACACTTACGATTTGACTTCCTTGTATAATTTAACAGTGCTATCTACCGGAGAGAAGGATTAAGCTGGTTTAAGACCATAATTCACCAGGTCCTTCGCACTAAGTAATAAAGGAAATTGCAAACAAAGTCAGAGCCAGCTTTCAAGAATCTACTTTTCTATCTTAGTTATTTCCAACACCTTTCACTCCAGTATTCAAACAGCACCTAGATAGACAGATCACAGACACTGACTTCTCCACTTTTATCTCAATAGTTTAATAACCACATTGCCACATCTCTCATGTGAATCTTTCAGCTCAGCCTACCTAGGGCATGGAGCCAGATGTGGAAGTCAGCCTCTCATACTAAAGCAAGCATAAAAGTGATTAGTTACATATTGAAATGTGGCATATGTTGAAAACAGATGTAAACAGCCGAGCAGATGATGGGATGCCCCCCATGCAGTGAGTGACAACAGACCCTGCAGCATGTCGTTTATCTGAATTAGCATGTGTAATTCAGCATGCAGTATTGAAACTGTGTGCAACTGGGCTGAAATGAAAGATCACTCAGGGGTAAATGAACTGTATTGTGCTAATAGATTTCAATGAAGATGCAATGTCTGCACTCTGGGGTATCAGATTGTGTACCACATTTTCGCTCTTAAAATCCTGATTTAGGGCTTGTCTACACTTAAAGCTCTAGAGTGGCACCACTACACTACTGAAGCTGTAATTCTTCATTGTAGATGCTACCTGCTCCAACAGAAAGAATTGTTCCATCAGCATAGGTAGCCCTCCCCACCCCCCCAAGAGCCATAGCTAGGTTGCCCTAGTGCTGTCTATATGGGGATTTCCGTTGGCTTTACGCTCTGGGATGTGGATTTTCTACACTTCAGAGTTTAGGGCACAGGAAAGAGAAAAACAGTAGCATTGATTTCAGCCTGTTCAACTAAGTGAAATTCAATCCTATATAGGGAACCAGCATTCCACCTAAGTACCCCTTGGTGGTATATGTGGGATGTAAGAGTCAATACGGGCCTTAGGCTGCTTTTCTGTACAGAGTGGGCTGTTTCACCTAGGGAGAGCGAATAATACTTGTTTGTCCTCATACAGCTCTGCCAATCAATCACAATCCTGACCTTACCCTGGGGAGCCAGAAGTGGGAGAAAAACAGAGTGGTGTCAGTCATTCAACTAGCACAAACACTAGCCTGCATTTGTAGGCCAAAGCAGTGAGGGATGAATCCAAATAATGCACTGCTTCCTGCTCAGATGAAGTTTTTGCTCGCCTAGTGCTTGCTGTGCAATGGCCATGGTTCAAGAAAACACTTGAGTGCAAGTTTGAACTTGCATTCAAGTCCCATGAGACCTCAATGATTTCAATAATGGGATTTCCACCTTTTTTTTCCTGAATGGAGCCTGGATGGATGTAAGAGGGTGAGTCTGGACACGGCCCTAAAGAACAGACTATGTATGCCTCCTGGGAGCGCACATCTCTTACCCTCTAAGTGGGATCTTGCCTCGCTGGTTACACAAGAGGAAGCCTCCCAATGGCTCCTTCTCTTTCAAATTCAGTCCATGAATGAAGAACAAGCAAATATTCACACACAGCTTTCATTTACCTTCAAGGCTCCAGTCTTCTAACAAGCGCAGTGCTGTAATGGTTATATTCAGTCCCATATTCATTGCTTTGTAGAAAATGTGGGTAGATGGAACCAAATCTAAATCTTCCAGGGATGCGAAGGAACTGTATGCAAAAGTGAAAAAACATGCACTTGTCAAAGCATAGTTAGATTAGACACACACACACTCTCTTTGGAGGAAGCAGTGGAAGGATTGTGAAGTAGAGCCAGATGAAACAACTTTTTGTCAAAAAATCGAGTTGTTTGTGAAATGCTCTGCTTTATGCAGTTTTAGATGAGTTTGGTGATGGTTTGGGGTGGAGATCTAGAGGTTGTCAATTATCTTGCAAAACCTGCCACAACACCTTCAAAAGATGAGCCTGAGTGATTAAATTAATAACTTTGCTGGACACTAAAATTCATGGACTGACTAGAAACACTAGATTTATGGCTTATTACAACAATCTACAACCTGGTTTAACACCTCTCCAGTCAGAGGGAGGGAAAGGGAATGCTAAATGGGTCACTTTACCTTGAATGGTGCCTTGAAATACGTGTTAACTATTTATGCAAACAACCTTATATTTAGCTGGGACATTTTCACTGTATGTCCCAGACCTGAAGAGCAGCTCTGGATAGCTCAAAAGTTTGTCTCTCTCACCAACAGAAGTTTGTCCAATACAAGATGTTACTTCACCTAACTTGCGCCTCTAATATCCTGGGATCAGCATGATTACAACACTGCCTACATCAAAATAATTTGTTTTGTTTTTCTCTCAATTTCTCAGACATACCAGTTTTGACCAACTCAATTGTGAAGTTAATATCACTACAAATTTAATTATATGATACTTTTATTGAATCCACATCAAAATGTTGTGTGACACTTCTTATAGCTTCTTCCACCCTCTGGCTGTTACGCAATGAAAATCCATTTTTTTTTTTTATTTGATCAGCTGTTGATGTACTTTGCTAAAAAAAATAGTTCGCCTGCAAACTTGGAGGGGCAGGTGTTTGGACTAGGAGATACCATGAGATAATGAGTGTTAGAAAATTTTGTACTACAGTCCCTATGGGCTAGATTCTGTTGTGCACTTCCTGATCGGCACAGAAAAGATGACAGTCCAGAATTCTGCCTCAATTTTTCATAAGCAATTTGCAGTTCTTAAGCAATCAGTATAATTAAAACACAATCAATAGATCAGGTGGCAATAGGGCCCAGAGTTGGTTTCTGAGCAAGTGTTGGTCTCTGTTCCTACTGGAGTCACCTGTCAAGCTCTCATTGACTGTAATGCAAGCAAAGAGAGACCAACACTGACAATCCCAACCTATATCTTGCTATTGATTATATAAACGGGAAGAACAATGAATTAAATAAAAACATCGATCTATGGAAACAAAAGAAAACACAAATAGTTCTTAATACATTACCCGAATTTTTGTACTTACTTTTTAATAGTCTGCAGAAACTGAGCTGTAGCATGTATTCCATCTTCTTTGTAAAGGTTGCTTGCCTGCAACCGTGGTAGGACATGCAGAAAGTTCCAGAAATCAGGTTGGTCGTGGAGGCTTTCAGATGCAGAAATCATCTCCTCAGTTTCATTCAAATTCATCTTGATTTTTAAGAAAAGTGTGTTAAATGTGACCCAATTATTTCATTGGGGGTGGGGAGAAGAATACAGCAGATGTCTTCTGCCTCCTCTTCCCCACCCATAGATAGGTACTGTTGCATTAATGAACATCACCACCAAAATGAATACACTCATTTTTCAACTCATGGGCTTTGTTTACACTGCAGGGTTTTTGCGCAAGAAGTTTTTTGCAGAATAATTCTTGCACAAAAAGTTCTTGCACAAAATTGCGTCCACACCTCAAAAGCACATTGCAAAAGCAATGTGCTTTTGCGCAAGAGAGCATCCGCACTGCATGGACACTCTTGCACAAGAAAGTTCTGATGGCCATTCACAGAATGGCCATCAGAGCACAATGCTTTTTGTGATAGGCTCTTTTTGCACAAGAAACCCCTGTTGAGTATCCACACACACACCTTTTTGTGCAAGAACACTTGCACAAAAAGGAATAGTGATAGAAATGTAGCCGTGTTAGTCTGGGGTAGTTGAAGCAAAATGCAGGACAATGTAGCACTTTAAAGACTAACAAGACGGTTTATTAGATGATGAGCTTTCGTGGGCCAGACCCACTTTGATCTGAGGAAGTGGGTCTGGCCCACGAAAGCTCATCATCTAATAAACCATCTTGTTAGTCTTTAAAGTGCTACATTGTCCTGCATTTTGCACAAAAAGGAGTTATGCCTCATAGGAGAAGATATACCTACAACGCAAAAAGCCCTCTGTTTGGTCGATTGACTAGATTTTCTTGCACAAAAATGCGCTCGAGATGCAGACGCTCCGTGGGTTTTCATGCAAAAACCCTGTAGCCATAGTGTTTGTAACTCTGCTATATGTCCTCTCTTGTGAGGAAACGGAGTTATACAAAAAATCCTAACCAGCCCTTTCCTCTTCTACTGCTCATGTGTACAGGACATGCCCCTCCCTAAGACATGGATTCATTCTGAAATCTGAAAGATGAATAGCTTGGCCATCACAAAACAAAACTGCAGGGTCTTGAGAATAATCACTACTAGTCTGCAAGGGATGAAGAGGAGTGCTATAATGAACCTTGTATGTATGCCTGACCTATTTTACACCTCCCCAGGAAAGCCTTTCATGCAAACAGACAAGAAGTGGCTTGAGGGGATAGACTAATTTCTGTTGAAATGACTGTGACTGGGAAGATCTATTTGTCTGGATCGTTCTTTCAAATGAATCTGTAAAAAAAAAAAACAAGCAAGCTATTCTAATCCCTAGCTTATGTCATCATCTTGGTGAGTACTTTAACAGGACGCCTTTGCATAAATACTAACCAACACAAACAAGACTCCAGTTTATCATTTTTAATAAAAATATAAAACCCTCAAGGCCAAATCACCTAAAGAACATTGGCATTTTTCTTTTTAAAATGGGGATGAACAACATTTTTTATTTTTATTTTCTATTCAGTATCAGAAAGAAAACTTCATGCAACTTCTTTGAATCCAGGTTCTCAAGAGCAAATTACAAATAATACATTAAATGGTGTCTAATCCCAGGTTATGAATTAGAGATTTAGGTTTCATGAAGAGTCAGAAAGAGTCACTTAAAAACTATGGAGAGAATCCACTCTTTCATTTTCTTTAAATGAAGGTAATGATTTGTGGAGGATGCAGAATTGACAGTACTGGAGATTGAAGTCGGTGCCCATTCAGCCTTGGACTTTCTATTGAAAGTCCAACTGTTATGTTGGTGGGTGATTTATCCAGTAGGGGCTGGACAAACAGCCAACCCTTTTCTCACAGACTGTCACAAGAGTCCTGGGAGGAATTTTTCAACTAAATCACACAATGCTAGTTCTGCTTCACTCCATCTCCACTCTTCCTCACTACATCCCATCTAGAATTAGGGTGCAATTTCTTCTAGGCAGCTACCACCTTTCTCTTCCTTGTGCTGGGAAGTGTCTATTACCTTTTAGATGCTGTAAAAATAATCAATTCTCAGTACATAGAGCTGAGTCCTTTTAAGGTGTTTTATATTGTGCTTTTATATGTTTTGTACACATATTCAGAGTACCCTAATGCACTTTTTAAAATCTCTAGTTACATCAGCAGTCTTCAGACGAGGCAGGCTTTTAGCCACTAATAATACAGACTGGAGTCAAACCAAGGATATAGCAATCAATGGCCCTCTATTTTAGGTCCCTGAATCACTGTACTCTAAGCAACACTCTACTTTCTATAGCATGCTTTATTAAAACTTGAAAGAAAAAAAATCCATCCATTATTGCTAAGCCTGAAATTGTAACTTTCCACACACACAAAAATGACTTACGGTTGAGAAAATGGAACTGTCGGTGAACCCTGTAAAAATAAGAAGAAGTTTTCCTTTTTCATACATTTACATTATTATTCACTGCAGAAATATCACTACTATACACAATGAATGAACACTTAATACATTAAATTTTGTTACGCGACAAAGGACACAAAAGAAGCAGTGTATTACAGAACTGGTGATCAGGTAACCTTTTGTACTCCCTAATATTTACAGATATCATTATATAGTCAGTTTTAAATAAATGAATTACCGGGGATGATATTCAGTGGTAAGGCACAATATTGTTTCAGGCACCACTGATCACACCATCCCTAACCATTCGTTGCATTACCAAAGAGTGCAGGGTATTTTACACAATATAACAGGCTAAATCCCATTCTGTTTCAGAGGAAACACAGCAGAGTGGAGGTAGGGAAGCACAGTCAAATGCAAATGACTGGGGGAAATGGAGGGTGCTGGTGGTAGATCTGACAGGACAGCAAGTCTGCAAGGTTTCTTTGTGTGCATCTGGAGGCATGTACCTGGAAGTCACTACTTCTTTAGAGCAGTGTTTCTCCAAGTGTGGTCTAAGTCTATGAGTGGTCCACGACCATCTTGCAGGTGGACTGTGGACTCGGGCATCTCCCCCCCCCACAGCAGAGACCACATGCTGGCACTCTAGCCCCATGCTCTCCAACCCATGAGGCTGGAGTACCAGCACTGGCTTCCCGATGCAGGAGTGGAAGCCCCAAACCTGGTAGGCTTGCAGGAAAAGGAAGCAACACTGTATGCTGTGGTTTCCTACAGGGAACCTGGAGGCTTTTCCTGCTGCTCCCACTGGTTAGAATTCTGCCAATGGGAGCAGCAGGAGGCAGTGGCTGGAAGCAGCAGGGGATGCAAAGCCAGGTAAGAGCCCCCAATTTCCTCACACACTGCCAAAACCCTGCACCCCCAACCCACTCCTGCACCCTGCCTCCCACACAGACCTTGCATCCCCAACCCCTTTGGCACCCATTTTATCATCAGGGGTGGTTGGCTGGTGTTCACGAAAAGGATTTCATTAAGCGGGGTGGGCCACAGGCCAAAAAGTTTGAGAACCACTGCTTTAGAGCAAGACTGAGACAGGCCCTCTCTCCCCTGTGTGCTATCCCTTTCTATGCTCCCTATAGGCTGGTGTGATTCTGTACCAACCCCTTCTTCAGGCCAGTGTCTGAATATCTCAATTTTTGCAATATATTCACGGGGTGAAGCATAAGCACTAAGGGAGTCTAGGACTGGATCACTTCTATGGTCTGCAACAGATCATACCCTGAGATTTGCTGGACCAATAGTAGCCAGGCCACAAAGTCTGTGTGCCTCTGTGCCAGGTGTCGCACCAAACTAGGTCTACTCCTGAAACCTGATCTTTCTCCAGCCCCACTCATCATATTCCTCTCTCAACAACTTCCCTGCTATTTATCACCCACAATGGTTTTGCTAGGTTTAATATTTAAATTCTAAATTGATGGGAGGGGGCATCTATGTGTCTGTGGGACATCTAACAGTGGTACCCAACCTTTTGGGGCTGCCACGCATTCAGGGGTGGGGCCGTGTGCGCGCCACGCATCCAGGGGAGGGGCCGCGCACGTACGCCTGGGGCAGGAGCCGCGCGTGCGTCGTGCACCCAGAGCCCGGGCCACAAGAATGACTTGGGATGGCCCTGATCACTTGGCGGGCGCACATAAATGCCCCGACAGGCGCCATGGTGCCCACGGGCACCGCGGTGTGGACCATTGATCTAGCACAATTCTGGGCTCTGTAAAATAAAGAACGCCGCTGAACAGTCGGAATCATAACAATGGCAGAACATTAGATCAATGTCTTAGTTAAAACACTGATGTTTTTTATCACGAAAGGAAGCTTTGTCTTTTTCAGTGGCTTTCACTAAGCGCTTGGTAAACACATCAGCTGATTATTAAAGAGGAGGACTTACCTGAGACCTTTGATTCTTCTTCCCACAGCTTCTGTAAAGCAGCAGCTTTCTCTGAGGTCTCTGAAATCCCTGCTGAAAGGGCTTGTATCTCTGTCAAGAATGCCAGGTCCATTTCCATAAAGTTGTCCTGACCACCTTGGAAACTGGAAGCACTTTGCATGAAACAGGGAAGGGAAAGCAAAGGTCGTGTCAAAATAGGAACTGGAAAAAGGTCATGTCAAAAAAGGAATTGGTCAGCTAGGAGCACCATTTGCAAGACTTCTGAATGAAAGTGTTTAATGTTCCCCATTTACCCTGTTTTTATTTCTCAATTAATTACAGTTGCTTTAAGTTGTGCAATAATCCCACAAAGCCATTAGACAATAAGAACTGCCATATTGGAACAGTCCAGTTCAGCTAGTCTAGTGTCTTGACTCTGACTAGGGCTACTGGCAGATGGAAAGCACTGGTAGTTACAGAGCTGCTCACAGAGAGTTGCAGGGAAACTGCTGTTGTGTGTCCACGCTGTGCTCCTTGTGATGGCAGAGCATGTCCACAGTAACAGCTTTTGCAGAAGACAGCACATTGTGGTAGCTATCCCACTGTGCAGATGGCTGCTAGGTGCTTTGGGAAGGGCTTACAATGCCACATGAAGAAGTCAGTGTCATATGATGCAGGTTTCCCAGTCCCATTGCTCCATGGTCTTTTCGCTAAATTGACAGCTGCTATTCAACAGAAGTCGGGCAAGAGCGTGACAGTAAGTGTGTGTGTGTATATATATATATATTACATACACAGGAGAGGGGGACACTGTGTTTTAGGGGATGTCAGCATGATAATTTGTAAGTTCACACAGTGGCAGGAAACACCCCCTCCTGAGGCAAAGGGGGGGGGAGCCCTGACATCAGTCCCCCTGCCTCCCTCCCCCGCTCTTTGCACAGCCTCTGTGTCTCCTCACACAAACAGATGCCTGCCTCTGTGTTCAACAGTGTGAGCAAGCATTTCATTCGAATGGTTTGCTCTGTGTCCTGGAGCAAATCAGCGCAGCATGCAGACTGTCCAGAAATGGAGCTCTGAAAGGGGATATGCGCATGCCAGCAGGGCAAACTGAGGAGCTCCACAAAGAACGATAGGATTTGAGAGATTATGAACCATTTCCAGAGGCCAGTCAGGAAACAGCAATCAGTTCAAGTGTCCACATTGCCTACCCCCCAAGCACCATTTCCAGAGAGCAGCAAACTCTAAGCTTCTTGTGGAGCAGGTTTACCTAGAGCAGTGTTTCCCAAATGGTGTTCCGTGGATTCTCGGGGTTCCATGAAGGCTTCTGCGAGAAATTTCCATTACAGTAAAATTTTGTGACTTAAAAAAAAATTAATGTGATTTTTGTTTTTAAATATGTGCAATTAAACTAAATGTTGATCTCATGACTTCCATGAAGAGTAATGGTAGTTCGAATTAGCAAGCCTAATTCGAACTACCTACTCCATACCGCATGTAGCCGCAGGCACAGAGTCTGAACTACCGGCGATTTAAAAATGGCGGCGCCCGGCAAGATGCAAATGAAGCCCGGGATATTTAAATCCTGGGCTTCATTTGCAACTTCGGTTGCCTACATTAACCACCCTAGTTCGGACTAGGGTGGTAGTGTAGACATACCCTGACCTAGCGTGCAGCAACTGCAGAGTTTGTGTGCAATAAGTGCCTTGCCAGTGTGGGCACCTCAGAAGTTACAGTGCTGGAAGCTGGTTTACTGCACAGTAACTTGCCAGTGTAGACCTGGCCCCAGTTTGCCAACTATTAAATTGCACAAAACCAAACCCACCATCCCTATGGTCTTACCCCTTCACGAAAGTCCTGCCCCATCCTACCCTGCATCTACACCCCACTTGCTCCATACCCCCTTCCTCCATTGCTTGTTGCCCCCCACCCCACCCTCACTTTCTCCAGGCTGGGGTGCAGGAGAAGGATTCGGCTTTGGATGGAAGTGGGGGCTCTGGGACAAGGCCAAGGATGAAGGGTCTGGGGTGCAGGAAGGGGCTCATGTCTGGGGCAGGGACACAGGAGGGGAGTATGGTGCTGATGGCACTTACCACAGCTTCAGGAAGTGACCATTAGATCTCTGCAGCCCTGGAGGCTTTACACACTGCCCTCTCACCCACTAGTGCCACATTCACAGCTCCCCTGGGTTACAGTTCTCAGCCAGAAGAAGCTGTGGAAATGGCACTGGGGTAGTGGTAGTGTGCTGAGCCTCTCTGCAGCCTTTTTTGGGAGACAGTGGAAGTAGGGCAGGTAGGCAGCTTGTGTTAATGCCAGGCCCATGCTGCACCACCAACTACATTTTGAACAGCCCAGTCTGCAGGTGCCAAACAGGCTGCCAAGGTCCTTTTTCAACCTAGTGTTCCAGTCAAAAACCAGATGCCTGGAAACCATAACTCTGACGCTGGTCAATGACAGACTTATTTGGAAGAGTCCAAATGAATTAAAATGCACCTAGACATGATAGACAATGGGAAAGAATGTCTTTGAACTCTACAGTAGTTTTTTACTTGAAGACTGTGGTTTAACAGGATAAAATAGCAGAGACTATCTAGTGAAGCAGTCCCCAAACTGTGGGACATGGAGGAACATTTCTGGGGGCATCAGTGGGGCCAAAGCCAGCCTCCATGGGAGGTGGGGAAGGAGAACCACTACACAGGCTTCTGGGTTACATTTTACCCTCTGTGCATGTTACTAACCTACAGAACTACCTTACAAATATCTGGTGCCTTAATAAGCAACAAACACTACAAATAATAACCACAGTCATAACGAAAAGCAGCAGCAATAGCAGTTTCTGAGGAAGATGCATTACTGAGGGCAGCTGTCTAGATGCTTACAGTACAATTCTACTCTGAAAAGTGATCTTAACAATAGTGTCATGGGCAGATGTTGATTACCTTCCACTAGTATCCATATTAAGTTTTCCAGTAAAATAGAAATAAACTGCATAATTCCAGACCTACCACAAACGGACCCCCAACGTTGTAGTTATGAAGACTATATATGTGCAAATTTCTTGCAAATAAAAGTGCAGGTATTTTGGGGTTAACACAGGCATAAAAGTTTCTGCATTATTGTGGACAGTGTCTATATACCATGGGGATATGACAGTTTTAATGGTACAGTACACTTCCGATAATCCAGCATCTTTGGGACCTAGGTGGTGCTGGATTATCGGATATGCCGGAGTACCAGGAGGTACTATAAGGGGGCATACTCGCTACCCAATCCCTCTGCCCCCCACCTTATGATCAAGTCCTGGAGTCGCCAGTACAGCCACGTGTCTCCCTCCAGGCACTGGGTCATGTGCGCTGAGCGGCCGGCTTTTCAATGAGCTGGCCAAGACGCTGTGCCGACTCAATCCCCTCCCTTCTCCTTCCCTTCCCTTCTCCCCTCCCTGCTGTCACCGAATCCCTCTTCTCCCCTAACCTTATGTCCAGGTCCCAAAGCAGCTGCCTGTGCTCAGCAGTCGGCTGCTAGCACATGCAGGCTGGTCACTGTGCACATTGGGGACCGTGAGCGGAAAGGTGCGGGCCATGAGCACGCATGCAGCTCACAGTGACCCGGCTGTGAGAGTGGCTGACCTGAAAAGTTCTGGGTTCCAGTTGATGCCGGACTATCAGGAGTGCTGGACAACTGGATGCCGGACTATTGGAGTTTTACTGTATATGCTGCAGTGCACCTAAAAAACGTTACTTTGCCAGCACTGAATTTCCCTCAGACTACATATACAAGTTTTTCAGCTAAACCAGACTGTACATACTTTCTATAATAGTGCCATCTGGTGGCTTGCTAATAAACACCAGTTTCCAAACTTGGATTATTGTCAGATGAAAACAAAGTAGATGGCCCCTATTTCTCTCTCCTTTTCATTATGCAACAAAATACCCAAGAATGGCCCTGGACACAACAAACCTCACAATGGAAAAATTCTCAACAATACATGACCTAGATTTCTATATTCGGAACAGAATTCTGATCCAGCTGTCAGCTTCCCCAAAACCTGAAGCGGGAATTCTGGGAGTTCAAGCTTCAGTCCTACCATGAGCTCTGTGCTCACAGACCCTTAGGCCTATACGGAGCCCCATGATTTCAGTAGCGCTGTGGAAGGATGAGCCCATGAGGAAGTCCTTTCAGTTCAGGCCTCCCTCAAATTTCTATTTGGTCATTTAGCGGCTCATGTACTTGATGTAGTTTTGACGTAGAAAAAATTTTAAATGTGGGTTTGGGAGGCTTTTAAGAACCAACCAAACCTATTTTTCATAGAAATTACTTATAGTGGTCAGATCTGAGATCCAGCTAGTCTGGTATCTTGTCTCCAACAGCAGCCCACACCAAATGTCTCTGACTAAGGTGCAAGATACAAGCCTTCCTAGCAGGTGTCCTTCTAATCCCTTCTGTGGGGCTTGGTTCTAGTTAATATAGAAGGCTTGCCAGGGAAAGGAGGCTACTTCATGTAATATACTTTATTTACATGGAGAAAAAGCACACATCTCTGAACAAAAATACAATCCCAAACCTACCAAGATTAACCCCAATTCGTAGTGTAAATCAACCAATCACATGGAATTAAAATCTCCCTCATTAACTTTCTACTCATCCAATCAACACTCCCTCACTGATCACTGTGCTTCCTCATCACAAACCTCATAAACAGAGGAGTCTCTTATCCTGACAACAAATTCAGGCTATTTGAGATCAACAGGAACAGTTATGGAAAGTAGACTTCTGCCAGCCCTCCCCACCCCTTTTTTCCCCCACCCAAGGGACTAATAGCTTGAGTGCCTCTGCAGATCACAACAGCTGCAATACTGCCCAAGAAGGGAGATTGCCCCACATTTAGGCAGAGTACAAACCATAATAAGGCAAGTTTACAATACTCCAAAACTCACTTGGAACTGACACCCAGTGCAAACTGCAGAGCACCTGCATAACCCTCTCTCATTGCTTGATAAGCAGGCAGACAGCTGAATTTTGAATTATTTTACTGTGACTCAGTATGGCTTTAAGGTCAAGCTACATCAGAGAACAACAGTAGTTTAATCAAGTGACAGAGCATACTTGTTGCAAAGCAAACTCAGATGGAAAAAAAAACTTAGCCATAGTGCTTACCTGACCCTGCAGATACAGTCAATGATCTCAGGTGAGCTTCAAATTGCAAACAAGGCTGGGGGGGAACCCCCAAAACCTTGCCTCAATGAAGCCAATATAGCCACTTACTGTTGGTTTTGTCTGGTTTGCCCCTCAACCATCAAGTTCCTGGGCAATTTGTAATGAAAGAAGTGCTAGGGCTCACATAAATGCAAACAAAAAATTGTAACTGATGCAGCAAGCCCAGAAATGCCGGGGCTATGAACTGCCAAGCCTACAGGTACCTAGACTGAGGCCTAGCATAAATTAAGCACTGCTCACACTCAGATGAGGGGTACACCATTAGGCCAAGGCAAACAGATCATGTTCTTACAACCAATACTCAAAGGCACTCCAGCTGCTTTCCTGCACATGTTTTTGAAGTCTTCCCGCAAGCTGCTCAGTTTGTACAGGGATTCACAAAATCACAGTCTGCCCTGGCAGAGAGAGTAGTAGGAACTGTTAGGTAGACCTGAACTTGATTTTAGAAAAACTGCTGGTCTTGAGACCCATGGGACCTTACTTGGAGATTCAGGCCTGAATTAATTCCTGCCCTGGTGCAAATACCAGTGCAATGACAAGGAGAGAAGACAATGAAGGTACAAAAAGCCTACTATGCTGTCAGATCTGGTTAAAATAGTACTGTGGGCTGCCTGAACTTGCTCCACTCCATGGGCAGTGGGTATAACAGGCAGGGGAAGACATTGCTTTTCCCAAACTGCCAAGCCCCTGTCCACACACCACCCTCCGCTTCAGCCACACTGAGGCTGGGTCTACCTATCATCCCTGTGTTCTGGGGTTGGAGGCTGCCTCTGCAGGGGGAGATGGCTTGCAGCAAGAGATGGAGCCCTGACCACAGAGAGAGGAAGTTTGGCTCCTGAAGAGGGTGGGGCCTTGGGTGGAGGAGGCAGTGCTGAGGGTTGCTTCCTCCCCACCCTAGGTTCATCCACTGCCTATGCACCACTTCTGCAGTGGCCACTGTGAATAATTGCAGCATTGTATAGTCAAACCCCCGCCTCTCTCTAGAAAAACTCCACTTCATAATGAGGAGCAGTTGATGAAGGCTCTTTGCCTATAACTGAATTCCCTCCACATGAGCACTCAGTGACATTCTGTTTGCTCCTGAACCCTGTCCTCAACAGCAGTTCTGCGGCAACAGAAGCAGAATATTTTTGAAAGATTGTGAATTGAAAAAAAATGACAGACCATTCTCAAACTATAGAATTTGCCCACTAGGGAAAAGTGTGATAATTGGAGATTGCCTATGCCTGCCTAACAATTGAAGTTTGCGTCCTGAGTTTAATTGTAAAAGTAATGTGGTCATAGTTGACTTCAAATGTGAGAAAGGAATTACATAAACATGTGGAGGAACTACTTAATTAGCAGCTATTTTGAATAAATTAAAAAATGGGTCACATAGCACTTTAAAGACTATCAAGATAGTTTATGAGGTGATGAGCTTTCATGGGGCAGACCCACTTCTTCTGATCATATTCTGAAAGTGAATAGGCATGACCATTATGTAACAGAGGGATACAATGAAAAAGTAAACAAAATATACAGTAAGAAATCAGATACATAGCATAGAAGGTGGGGGTGAGGAGGGGGAGGTGTGACAAGGAAGGAGGAAATTGGTTATTGTAAGCATCAATTAAGTGGCTTATCTGGAGTTATTGTGAATATCAAAAGGTGGAGAAAAAAACAACAAATGGTCTGGTAGAACTTTATAGACCAGTGGTCCCCAACACGGTACCCGCAGGCTCTATGGTGCTCGCGGGGGCATTTGTGTGCGCCCGCCAAGTGCTCGGGGCTGGCCTGGCCCCGGGCACGTGGCGCATGCATGGTGCCGGAGCTGGCCCCGGGCGCATGGCGCACGGTAAACGCCGTCCCCGGGAGCACCGTGAATTGGCCGCCTGTGCTCTGGGTGTGTGGCGCATGGGGGGAGCGCTGGCCCTGGGCGTGCGGCGCTTGGAGGGGGCGCCGGCCCCGGGCGCGTGGCACTTGGGGGGGGCACCGGCCCCGAGCGTGCGGCGCATGGGGGGGCACTGGCCCCGGGCATGTGACCCTTGGAGGGGGCACTACCCCCGGGTGCACAGCGCATGGGGGGGCCCTGCCCCCAGACACGTGGCTATGGGGGGTCCCCTCCCCCAGGCACGCAAGTATCCCCGCCCTGTGGCACCCAACAGGCGAACGGCCACGCCCCCTGGCGCCTGGAAGCCTCAAATGGTTGGGGACCACTGTTATAGATTAACAAAATATATAAATGGTATCATGAGCTTTTGTGGGAACAGCCCACTTCTTCAGATGACCAGAGTTATGAGTTGGGAATATGAAAACTCTAAATAAATAGGAGTGGGGAATGAGGGAGTGGGAGACAAAGCATCATTAAGTATCTGGAGAATGGGTATTTAAATCTAAGCAGATAAAATAGCAGATAAATTGCTAAGTCAGGAAGGATATCACTCAGGGAGCTGTTAGCATCTTCAGCGGTTATTAAGTAGGCAGTGTCCTAGCCAGCCCATATCACGATAGAGTCCATTAGCATGTTGAATTGAATTTGCAGATGAACGGTGACTCCGGGGCCTCCCTGTGGATCTGGCTTGTGGAGCTGGGTTGTGACAAGACAGCTACTTGTAGGTCTGTCAAACTGTGGTTAGGCAAGCTGAAATGCTCACCAACAGGCTTCTGTATGTTCTTTACGTATATCTGATTTGTGTCCATTGATTCTTTTCCACAGAGACTGTCCAGTTTGTCCAATATATATAGCAGTGGGGCACTGCTGGCATTTGATGGCGTAGATCAAATTACTGGATGTACAGTCAAATGATCTTTTGATTTTGTGGCTTATGTTGTTTGCTCCAGTGATAAATTCGCCAGTATAGATATGTGGGCAGAGTTGGCATCTTTTTTTGTTGCAGGACTGGGTTCCTGGAAGCTTATGATGTGGTTGTGTGGCATGGTTATCAGAAAGAATACGTTTCAGGTTAGGGAGGTTGTCTGTAAGCAAGAATAGGTTTTTCTCTCAGAGTGAGGGGTCATTTCCCAAGGTGGGTTGTAAATTGTGTATAATGCGCTGGAGGGGTCTGAGTTGTAGACTGTAAGTAACAAGAGGAGTTCTGTTATTTTCTCTTTTGGGTCTGTCTTGAAGTAGTTCTTGTCTAGGTATTTTTTTGGCTCTGTCAATTTGTTTTTTCACTTCTCCAGGTAGGTATTTCAGTTTTAGGAATGCTCTGTAAAGATCCTGTAGGTGATTGTCTGTCTGTGGGGTCGGAGCAAATCCGGTTGTATCATAGGACTTGGCTGTATACAATCGACTGAAAAATGTGTCTGGGATAGAAGCTGGAAGCATGAAGGTAAGTGTAGCAGTCAGTGGGTTTCCAATATAGGGTGGTGGAAATTTGTCCATTATTTAACTGTATTGTAGTGTCCAGGAAGTGGTTTCCTCTTGTGGACTGGTCCAGGCTGAGGTTGATAATAGGATGGAAGTTGTTGAAATCCTTGTGGAATTCTTCAAAAGTCTCTTTTCTGTGGGTCCATATGATGAAGATGTCATTGATGTAGCGTAAGTAAAGTAACGGTATTAGGGGGCAAGAGCTGAGGAAATGATGTTCAAGGTCAGCCATAAAGATGTTGGCATATTGTGGTGCTATGCGAGTGCCCATGCCTGTGCTGTTGATCTGGAGATAGAAATTGTTTCTGAATTGGAAGTAGTTGTGGGTGAGGACAAAGTTGCAGAGCTCTATAATCAGGTGAGCAGTGTTGTTATCGGGGATGGTGTTCCTGATGCCGTGTAATCTGTCTTTGTGTGGAATGTTGGTGTAGAGGGCTTCTACATCCATGGTGGCCAGGATGGTATTTTCAGGAAGATTATTGATGTTTTGGAGTTTCCTCAGGAAGTCAGTGGTATTGCGGAAGTAGCTAGGAGTATTGGTAGCATAGGGTTTGAGTGGGGAGTCAATATAGCCAGATAATCCTGTGGTAAGTGTGCCAATGCTGGAGATGATGGGCCATCCGGGATTACCAGGTTTATGTATTTTGGGTAGTAGACAGACAGTTCCTGGTCGGGGATTAGGGAGGTGTTAGCGTAAATTTATACCTGAGTAACATCAGGGAGCTTCATGAGCAGTTTTTTCATGTTTTTTTGGTATTCCTTAGTGGGGTCACAGGAGAGAGGACTATAGAATCTGGTATTGGTAAGTTGTCTGTTCACCTCCTGTTCATAATCTGTCCTGTTCATGATGACTATAGTGTCTCCTTTGTCAGCTTCTTTGATTATGATGGTAGGATTCGTTTTGAAACTGTGAATAGTATTGCGTTCTTCATGACTGAGGTTGTACGTTATATGTTGTTGTTTGCTGGTAATATCAGCTCAAGCATGTTTGCATAAGCAGTCGATGTAGAAATCCAGACTTTCGTTATGTCCGTTGGTGAGGGTCCACATAGAAGCCTTCTTCTTGTGGGATTGGGGGGGAGGGGGAAGCAGTGAGGTCAGTATGTTGTATATTGGTGTGTTGGAAATATTCCTTTAGACAGACGTGCCGAAAATAGGATTCCAGGTCCCCACAGAACTGAATCATATTTATGAGGGTGGTGGGGCATAAGGAGAGTCAACGGGATAGGACAGATTCTTCTGATGTGCTGAGAGAGTGATTAGATAGGCTGATGATGTTGTTGGGTGAGTTGAAAGTATCCTTTATGAGAGATCCTGAGGCATATAGCAGTTTGGACAGTTTATTGTCCTTTTTCCTCAGAAGGGAAATGAAGTGGTCCTTGTAGGTGGTTTGTTGAATAGTAGTAAAGTCTTGAAGAGGTGAAATGTATGTGGAGGCTTACTTTTTTATGATAGTTCCTAATGTAGAGAGCGCCTCCTTGAGCTGGACATACAGGAATATGAGCCCTTGATCATATAACTGACATGGTTAGGTCCAGTGATGGTGTCTCCAGAGTAAATATATGGACAAAGCTGGCAATGGGGTTTGTTGCAAGGGAAAGTTCCAGGGTTAGTTTTAACGTGGTACGCCCTGTGGTTGTAATCTTCCTGAGGTTAGGTGGTTGTCTATAGGAGAGTATAGGTTTGTCACCCATTACAAAGACAGCCTTCCCACCTTTAAATATTCGTAGTAACTCCAGATAAGCCACTTAATTGATGCTTACAATAAGCAATTTCCTCCTTCCTTGTCACTGCCCCTCGCCCTCCCCCACCTTCTATTCTATGTATCTGATTCTTTACTGTATATTTTGTTTACTTTTTCATTGTATCCCTCTGTTACATAATGATCATGCCTATTCACTTTCAGAATATGATCAGAAGAAGTGGGTCTGCCCCATGAAAGCTCATCACCTAACCGTCTTGTTAGTCTAAAGTGCTACATGACTGTTTTTTTGTTTTACCAAGATCAGACTAACACAACTATTTCTCTGTTACTATTTTGAATAGTTAGTTAATCTTTACTTTGTGTTGGTGTCTGAATATGTGAAAATATTTTCCCCAAAACTGAATCAATTCAGAATATGCCACATACAAATGAAAAATATCTGATAGAACATGCCTCAGATAAGGCTTCTAATCAGCCTATTAGGGACTATTATGTCTCCCCCCCCCCTCCCCCACTGCAAAATTCTTTGTGGATAAGGAAGGCACCATTGCCACAATTTTTAGATATTATACCAGTAGAAAATTAAATCATAAAACTTCCACTGGGCTTTTGACTATTTAACCAAATTTCGCTTTCATTCTAGCTTGCCTGCTAGCCAAAAGGAATTGTAGAAGACCCATTCTTGTCTGCTTCAAAACTGAATGGATTACCACAAAAACAAAACTGAATGGTTTATTTTTAGTGTGTTTTAATACATGGGACTACATTTTTCAGCTGAGGTAGTGCTTGTGTGATTAACATCTGCATTTTTCCATTCTGAAAGTGGATCCACAAAAGTTGAAACAATTAAACACCTATCAATCCCTAAAGGCTACAAACATGGACATTTGGAGGAGAAAGTGAGAAACTCTTAAATGCATTAAATACAATTGTCAGAGAAACTTCTGGAGAATAGAGTGAAAATATAGTCAACATTTCACTCAAACATAGGGACATGCTCACACCAAGGACAATCTACTCTGAAAAACATATATACAAAGGTATTTGGGGATTATAAGTTTTTCTCTAGGGAATTTTCAGAGTACAGCTCAAATACACATTTATCTTTAAGGACGTAAGGAGTTTCACTGACTTCAATGAAATTAAGGGCAAATTTAATTATGTGCATCAGTGTTTGCACCATCAGGGCATAAAAATAGCCAAATTACAAGTAAAGCTTTTCCCTTTAACCAGCAGCTCTGAGAACTCATTCTAAACTCTGAGTACCAAATTGCAATCTTGTCTTGTGCCTCATCACCAGTAATTAATGTTCTAGCCACACAAATTATGCCTCTAATTTCAGCTGTGCAAACCCAATGTCTTCTAATTATGCATCAGAACACCTGTGCCTTTCTTTCACGTTTTTCCCTGTTTTTGTGTAGGTGCAGTTCAGAATACAAACTAGGCACTGTTTTTGTATTAGTAAGAGCAATTAACAACCTCTACCCCTGGCTAATTTTAAAACAGGATTGGAAGTTTTTTCTAAAAGAGATGCTATAGTTTAAACAGTCATTAATTCAGAAAAGTCTCATGGCCTGTTTTATGCAGGAAGTGAGACTAGATAATCAGTGGTCCTTTCTGGTTTTATAATCTATTAACCTGATTAAAATTTAGTAAACAATCCTGTTATTTTCAATTCCATCTCCTAGATGTATTGTTTCTGTGAGGCTATCAGCAGTAAACACAAATCACAAAACTTATTTTAGTTACTAAGATCATCATTTTAGTATACAGCTCACTGCATATTCATCATAGAGGAAGATCTTTTCCATACATACCGAATATTGTATCTGTACTATATCTTTGCATCAAGACAATTAAATATGTAATGTTGGAGACAGAATTAGGGAATGAAAGTAATGTGTTTGTGCGCATGCATGGACACACACACACATACATACACATGTTCTCATGTTGCTGTAAAGACAACATATTTTTGCAATTATTTGTCCCCAGATCTCTGACTCTTGGATGTTTGAGACAGACCACACATATTATTTTAAATGTGTGGCACATCTTGTTCAGCCCTGCTCCAATGTAGACTACATGGTGTTAATATGCCAACTAGATGCCACGAGGGTAGCTTTGGACATGCCTTCTGATCTTTAAACCTTCTGTTTTAGTTAAAAAGCATATCTTGAGCATAAGTGCCAGAAAAATGAGGACTAACTAGGCCATGCAACCAAACAAGGAAACTTTACATAACATTTATGCTAGCACTTGGAACCTAGAGGCTGTTTACAGCCAGCAGAATTCAGAGAAGCCTTCAGGTTGATCTAACATATTCTGGTGGACTGGCCTGAAATAGACTGTTTCCAGGGTGAACTTTATTTTAACTTTTTGCCCTTCTCTCTTGAATAAGCTGTGTGCTTCTCAACCATAAATCTAACATTTAGAGTTTTACACATATAGACAGATATTATTTCTGAATCTAGTTGGTGAAATCCTTGAAATATCACACTAGATTCCCCATTAAATCTCAAGAATGAAATAAACTCTGCTTCTAGGAAATCGTTTCCTGTTTTTACACTAAGCTGAGATGCGATTTTGAGACTATAATCAGAGCTATGCAAATACGCATGCAGCACAGACAATCAAGATAGATCACAGTTAGTTATTTCACTACTGAGTGTCATGTCTTAATATCAGAAGCTTTTCATCTCAGACAGAACAGAAAAAAAGTGTTTTCTTTTAAATACAAAGTCGATTTCAAGGCATAATATATTGTCATTTCAGCACTGAGTTGTGTGGTAGAGATATACATTCAATTATAATTTCAGGGCTCCATTCTGTACATTCTAAAACACTGTGTGAGGAAAATTACCAGTCTGGAGTAACTATTCAGTTTAAACAACTTACAGCTGTTCATATTGCCAAATAAGTAGACTGTGACTTACTATGAACACTGCATCATGTAACATAAAAGATACATGGAATTTGTGACATGTTACTGTGACACTGAAATCTTTACACTTGTTCCATGCCAAATTCCACATTATCTTTAAAATTAAGCTTTTCACTATGAAACCCAGAAGCAACTTCATTCTACTTGACTGATTTTTTTGGCTATATAGTCACAGCCAGTCACTGTGTTCTGACTAACTGACCTAGTTGTCCAGTTTGCCCAGAATATGACTTTGAAAAAAGGTGATTTGAAACTAGTCCCATCATCTAGAAAGCACCCTTCTCACTTATATTTATAATTCTCAGTTTGTGTCAGTAAACTAACGATTTACAAGTTTGCTACTATATTGACCTATTGCCAAACAGGAAAGCTTTTTAAAGTTCAGTTCTTTTGTGGCTGGTTATTACTTTGTTTGTTTGTTTGTATGTATTGCAGTAATACCTAGGAGCCTTACTCCTGGACCCTTTCATGTTAGGTGCAGTCCAAACACAGAACAAAAAGAGCCCCAACGACTTTAAAATCTACTTGTTCTCTTGATTTTTCTCTCCTTTATTTGACTTTACTCTCTATTGAGTTTCTTATCTGTCTGACCTCTCCTTTAGCTCCTCCTGTTTCCTTCTTCAGCTCTTTGTTGTTGTCTCTCAAAATCCTGTCCTTGATTTCCATTCTCTTCCTACTGTACTCCATAGCAAGGAAACCTCAGACACACCCAAACAAATCAAAACACAAAAGTGCAAATATAATACTATCTTCCAGACACAGCCTCCTTGACATGTACTGAAAGAACTTCTAAGAAAGATAAATCATTACTGTTGTGTGTGAGCGCAGGGAGGGCTGGGAAGAGCACAGAAGTCTCCCCACCTTCCTCCCTGACCCTTTTAGACAAATCAACATAGCAGCCCCTGAATCACAATGAAAAATGTAAGGAGAGGTCAGATGGAGCTGTGCCCCTCCCCTTCACCGAGCAAAGTGTGGGAGGCAATCCAGCCCAGAGTAATCAAATTCCTGCAACTCCTAGCTACTAAAGAATAATGACCTTTTTATGGGAAAAGACCCATTAATCAGAAACACTGATAAATTGGTGCATCTTACCGGAAACCTTGTTGTTTCTGAGATGTGTAACTGCTGTTCTTGCACCTTGAGCCAACATTGCAGAAGAGACTCTGAACAAAGGGATAAAGGCCCCGACTTGGCAAATCCCGGGCTTCCAAATAACCTAAAAAGCCACAGCAGACAAAATCACAACAGTGAGGCTGAAGCTTTCAGCAGTAATATACTGCTTCACCCATAAAATTCATTGAAAAAATTACACTGCAACACAGAACCTTTTGTGAAGACTGGCTAAATTCTCAGACATTCTGGAGGAAACCTTGCCTGATTTCCTGCCAGCTCATTGGCAGTCTAGTTTTCCAAGGTATATGTTGTCAGGGCTGCCCACAATGCAGCCTGCCCCAGAGCCAAGGAATATCATGTGTTTGAGGTGTATGGCTGTGGGGCAGCCAGTCATGTGGCCTACCTCAACAATAGAAACTGCAGGATTTCCAAGGGCCATGGCTCTGGAACAGCCTACCAAGTGGCCTGCCCTGTCCCTGTCTCAGAAAATTTTAAAAATTGGTGGATTCAAACCTAACTAGAACAAAACCAAATTTTGAAATGTTGAAATCACGAAGGAAAATAAATGTATCTTTCTCCACACAGCTCTACCTACCACAATAATTTGTGAGTAATGCAGCTATCCCTGTCTCATGTTAATTAAATCTTTCTACTGCATCGCCATGCATTCTATTTACATATGATTCACCCAGCAGCAGCACTGAAACACAGACAAGTCTGGAGTACAGTATGAAAGTTTAACACTATAAAGGACACTCTACAACAGTGTTATTCAAACTTCTAAAAGTTGAATTTCCCTTTAGGAAAATGAAGCCAGACACTCCTTTGCAACCTTACTGTCTGTTTGTGTTTGGCCTACTCCGGATGAATGGCTATTTAGATTGGACTGTACAAGTCTCCTAATAAAATTTGTTCTCACCTTCTTTCCATGCTTTTATTATCAGTGAAATAATTAACAATGCTGACATTTGCATTTGACTATTGTTTCAGACTTTCTGAAAATTCAGGCAGATACTGAAGTACTAGTTATACTTTGGTTCACATCTGGAAGTGTGTATTTGTTTGTTTGTTTTAAATATAGTGAGACTCTCGTGAATAACTGGGAAACCTGTTCATTCTTCTTCTGTAAGCCCCCAGTTTGACAGTAGCAAATAGCAACGAGAAGTTACCCAGGTTGAATTAGGCCTGGATATAACATTCCTATTGAATGTTCACAACAGAAGTGGAAGAACTGGAGAAACTGTGTATTCAAGTATATCGTACTACCTGAAAAAGCTCAAGCTAGTTTTTTTGGAAATGAATTATCATTATTTTTGAGACGTGTATCACTAGAAATAGCGCTACTAATTAAGCAAGATAGAGACACCATACATAGCTCCACAGAAAGAGTATCAGTCCGCTTCATAAAAACATAAAGTCCAATTCTAGTTGTGTCTAACCAGTGCCAGTTTGAACAGTGCCCCTTTTAAACAAGTTCAACAGTTTCTAAATTTTACTCAGACAGTGATATCAGCCTTGATCTTGCAAGATCTTGCTAATTAGCCTGCAAGATAGGGACCATACTCGGTAGACAATAGAACAAAATTCTGCCCTTGGCTATACGAATGAAAATTCAGTTACTCTGTTGAATTCAATGGGGCATTTCTATTAATTTCCAAAAGTGTAACTGACAGCAAAATTTGGTCCACAAAGATTTCTTCTCATAAGAAATACTTGTGTTCTCTTTCTTATATACAAATAAATCAACTCTTGCAAGCAAATCTAAGGAGTTGTAGCACCAAGAACCTGCCCATTCATGAGCATTATAAGGTCCCCTGGCACTTTTCACAACATTGTCCCAGCAACATGCCAATTCCTGTAATTATGCTCAGTTTTCTTAAATGGCTTCATAGTTTGAAGAAAATATTCTTCACTTCCTATCTCCTTATGACTAGCTATAACTTGAATGCTACCAACTGTGTGCTAGCTTCTTTAGAGACATGTAGAACTTCATAGAATCATGGAACTGGAAGGGACCTCAAGAGGTTATCAAGTCCAGTCCTTTGCCGTCATGGCAGGACCAAGCACTGTCTAGATTGGGGTGGGCAAAAGAGCCTCCAAGGGCCGAATCCAGCCCACCAAGCGGGTTGATCCAGCCCACAGAGGCCCTGCCACTCCCCTGCTCTCAGGCCAATTAGGGCCTGGAGGCGGGGGAAGCGCGCGAAGTTTCTTCTGCCCTGCCAGGAGCACATAATACTTTGAAGTGCCGTGCACTCCTAGCAGGATGGAGGAAACGTTGTGCACTCTCCCACCCCCAAGTTCTGATTGGCCTGGGCGTGGGGGAGTGTGAGAAGCCTCCTCCCGTCCTGAAAGGAGCGCATTGCACTTCAAAGTGCTACATGCTCCTGGCAGGGTGGAGAAAATTTTGTGCGCTTCCCCCGCCCCCAGGCCGTAATTGGCCTGGGGGTGGGGACGCATGCAAAGCCTCTTTTTGAGGAAAAATGGCTCTTGCACAAAAGGTTTTTTTGGCGCAAAAAGGCACCATCTACACAACATTTTTTTGCACAAAAACCTCTTGCACAAAAGGGAAAGGAAGAGGAAACGCAAATGAGAGCGCGTAGTGTAGACGTAGTCTTAGTCTTCTCTTTTCTAAACTAAACAAGCCCAATTCTTTCAGTCTTCCCTCATAGGTCATGTTTTCTAGATATTTAATCATTTTTTTGCTCTTCTCTGAGTTTTCTCAAATTTCTCCACATTTTTCTTGAAATGTGGTGCCCAGAACTGGACACAAATACTCCAGTTGAGGCCTAATTAGCACACAGTAGAGCAGAATGACTTCTCAGCTGTGTCTACACTGCACCCCTTTTCCAGAAAAGGGATGCAGATGAGACAAGTCAGAATTGCAAATGAAGCGGGGGATTTAAATATCCCCCGCTTCATTTATATAAACATGGCTGCCGCTTTTTTCTGGCTCGGGGCTTTGCCGGAGAAGAGTGCCAGTCTAGATGGGATCTTTCAGAAAATAAACCCTTTTCCGAAAGATCCCTTATTCCTCTTAAAATCAGGAATAAGGGATCTTTCGGAAAAGGCTTTTTTTTCCTAAAGATCCCGTCTAGACTGGCGCTTTTCTCCGGCAAAGCCCCAAGCCAGAAAAAAGCGGCAGCCATGTTTATACAAATGAAGCAGGGGATATTTAAATCCCCCACTTCATTTGCAATTCCGACTTGTCTCATCTGCATCCCTTTTCCAGAAAAGGGGTGCAGTATAGACACAGCCCTCATGTCTTACTCACAACTTTCCGGTTAATGCATCCCAGAATCATGTGTGCTTTTTTTGCAAGTTGGCTCTTGTTTAAGTTGTGGTCCACTATGACCCCTAAATCTCTTTCAGCAGTATTCCTTCCGAGGCAATCACTTCCCATTTTGTATGTGTGAAACTGATTGTTCCTTCCTAAGTGGAGTACTTTGCATTTGTCCTTATTAAACTTCATCCTGTTTGCCTCGGGCTATTTCTCTAGCTTGTCCAGATCATTTTGAATATTGACCCTAAAACCCAAAGCACTTGCAACCCCTCCGAGGTTGGTATCATCTGCAAACTTAATAATCATACCCTCTATGCCATCATCTAAATCATTGATGAAGATATTGAACATAACGGATCATTCATGATCCCTGTATAAACATAGCAACATGCTGAAATCTTTCAAGGTTAATGTCATTTTGTGACTGTAAGTTTTCAAATGATAAATGTGATTATCAATGTTAAAACTAATTGCATAGGGACTATGAGTCTCAGTCATTTGCCAAGAATGAACCATTATTAACAGTATCAGTGTCTACCTGGAGAACTGTGAAAACAAAGTTACTGGTGAAAGTTCGTATAGATGTATGTTCTGTTTAATTGAATGATGAATCAGACAAAGAGAATGGGTTTTATGCTGACACTAGATAATTACCAAGAGTCCAGATGCAGCATTTGGAATGCTGCATCAGATCTTGGGCTTAATTAATGCCACTCAATCTAAAGGTTTTTTATATAGCGCATAGCTATGCGTGTGAAAGAAATCCATGGTTTCAGGTCTCAGGAGGCTTTTACAAGAAAACAGGTTTTACACATCATTTTTTAATACAAGATTTTGTAAGTGCCTATACCATAGTGTGGCTGACTTTCATTGTTTCTTTTGTTCTATCTTCTATTCTGTGTTTTAAATGGCATGAGACTGCATTACTCTTCAGGGAAGTTGAGAATGTGTGGGTTGGATCCCAGATGCCATTTCCAGGTGGGTTATAAACTACAAACCACTGCGGCAACTAAATAAAACAGCATAGTACAGCAGTTCTCAAACTGTGGGTCACACCGCAAGCCCCCAATTTCATGAGATTTCTGGGGCGACAGACTTGCTGAGTCGTGATGCCAATGCCAAAAGCCAAGTGCCGCAGCCCAGGGAGGTTGGGCTCAGGCTTCACCTTCAGCCCTGGGTGACAGGACTTAGATTACAGGCCTCTGGCCCAGGGCTGAAGCCCTTGGGCTTCCTCCCTGCCCAGACACACACACACACTTGGAGTGGTGCAGATTGGAGTGGTGCATGTCCGAAAGTCATGTCATAATTTTTTTGTCAGACTGGGCTCGCAATGCAAACAAGTTTGAGAACTACTGGCCCAATAACATATACCACATTATTTCAGGTCATGTAATGCTTGAAAAGGCGGAAGTAGAAAGAACTATAGATTTCATGGGAAGACAATTGTATGATGCAATCGGACACAATAGACAAAACAAATCTAGGGCCTGAATGCAGTAAATGGGCTTTGATTCAGGGTAACCTACTGCTATTTCCTTCTTTCCTTTAGAAAGTAATCTACAGATGTGTACATCATAGAGATTAAACAAGAAACATACAGTTTTCCTTGTGTTCTGGAGGTTGCTGGATGCGAACTGCAGCGAGAATTAGGAACAGTATGCATGGCCAGAGTACTTCAGAAAGGGATAAGACCTGAAAAGTGAACGCAAAATGCATCAGCATTGTAGACATTAAACATGAGAATAGCATCATACAAATATATATAATTACAGGTACAAGCAACTCAGTACACCAGTGGAGAATGCCATACAGGAGAAACTGTTAAACCAGATTCTGTTTTGATTATTTCTAAGTAGAAATGCAGCTTTTTATTATGGAGCAAAGAACACTGATTTCAGAGCATGTGAGTAAAGATCATTGTCTTGTTATTTTGCAATATTTTCATTAATCTCTACTTCTGCATCTATACAAAAGACTAATGGAACAATATTCCTGTACACAGACTCGCTGTTCTCCAAAAATTTAGAATACTTGTTTAAGGTAAAGTGAAAGCAAGTTGGCTGTGTCTAGACTGCACCCTTTTGCGGAAAAGGGATGCAGATTAGACACAGCGCAATTGCAAATGAAGCGGGGATTTAAATCTTCCCCGCTTCATTTGCATAAACATGGCTGCCGCTTTTTTCCGGCTCGGGGCTTTGCCAGCAAAAAGCGCCAGTCTAGACGGGGATTTTTCGGAAAATAAAGCATTTTCCGAAAGATCCCTTATTCCTCTTAAAATCAGGAATTTGGATTCTCATAATAATAGTGTTGTGACAGTGAAGCAGCCATTCCTATACTAAAATAAGCCTAGCCAAACTGTAAACAAGTTTCCTCCACAATTGCAGGAGGAAAAGAAGTGCTTTAGCACACCTCTGACTGTCATCATCTTTGCTCATGCTATTCTGTCTTGTCTGGCATACAAAAATAGATCAGGAGAATACTTTCCATGATAACCCACCAGATATGTAGGTGATAGAAGTTTTGTAAACTTATAAGGGGAAAACTTGAAAAAAATGCAAGTCCTCCTGCTTTCTGAACAGTTCTAACTTCTTGATCTGAGATTTCCTGTAATGTGTGTCACCTCAGGCTACATTATTTTGGAAAGTTTCAGCTTAAAACAGTTTAGCCATTTCTGAGAACAATATTGTTTTGCCCATGTTAAAAAAAATCCTTTTATTTCAAGGCTATAACTCTCCCATGTTTTGGAGCAGGAGCCAGAAACAAGGGGGACGGTCTTTGTATCAGGAATGTGTCTTTTGCCATCTCTGTGACAATCCACCTCAATTAGGCTAAGTTGTAAGACTTTCAAAAATCTCATTTTACAAATGCTCTATCCAGATTTGTTAGAGTTTGGCAGCTAAATCCTCCTCTAATGATTCCAGATGAACTGTGCATGTTCCAGCCAGGGGTATCAGGCTTGAACAGAACTTGCCCTGCAATTGTTATCTGTCTGCTAGAAGCCACAGTGGAGCTGGGTACCTGATTTGAGAGGAGGGTAAGTATGCTTCCTGTACACTCCATGGTGCTTGTGCTGGAGTTTGGGCAGCAGGGAGAAGGAAGCCTCCTGACTCAAATGGAGAATGGAAAACAAGTGAACCTAGTGCAGGTGGCAAAGGGTGTAGATCTGGAAAGGAGCTTGGGGGTATGTGGAGGCTTTGATTGGAGACAGGTAGGATGCAGAAGAGAAACAAACTGTAGCCAGAAGGGGGATTTGGTAGAGAGACTAAGATTGTCTAAGCAGGAGGACTGGGAGCTAGAGAGGAAAAGAGGGGAGGGGGATTGGAATCCAAGTGGAAGAGGGAAGACTGAAACTGGAGAGGAGTCTGGAGCTAAATGTGCCTCTTGTGCACTAAGACAAGGTTCCTGTACAAAATACAATATATGAACATGTAATTAAAGACTGAGTTTTAATGCACAGACAGTCTTATTTCTCGCATTTCCTCACTTCTGAATATTTAACTTAGCAATCTTAATTTTTTTTAAATGCAGCTAATTGTATGCAATAAAATATCTAGTACAACATTATAAACAGGGCATAACTGGCTTTGGTATGGCTTCATAAAAGACAGCTGACCACATCTGATACAACTGGAATGTCAGAGGCACGATATATTTGTTAGTGGCATGGCTCATGACAAAACCTTTCTGGAAATCAATATTGCGCAGAGTGAACACACTATTGCATAAGATTAGCTTTAGATTGTGCCATTTGTTCTTACTATTGTTAGTCTGGATGTTCATGACAAAGTGGTTATAAAATGTGATTGTTTTTAAAAGTCACTTGACTGGCTTTGATCTTGCATGTGAGAAAGAGATGTCCTGAACATGACCCACAGGAGCAATGCCCTGATGGAAGTTGAAAAAAACTGATATTCCTCCAGTTGAACAAGTTCCTTTTGTATGGGCAAATCAGTTGCACTGAGCTAACTTATCCCCTTTGTTTCACACATACGGGGAGACATAGACCTGTGTGTTTAGGCTTGCAGTGTTTTCCCTAATCATTCCATCTAAGCACAGGGTTTACCTATTCCTCTCTATTATCATCCACCCACCTTGCAATCACCCGTGGAGCTGGCTGAAACTCAGGACACAGTGGCACAGCAGGACGGATTCTCCAGTTGTCATAGAGGTGGTCTTTGAGAGGTGGTAGCTAATTCACACTGGCTGACAATTGCTGGGCCCGTCAGCAAGGTGGGAAGGGCCTGGCTCTGTGATCCCAGAAGGGATGGGCCTTGGGCAGCAGGTGCAGGACTGGAGCTAGGCTCCCCCCAACAGTCCTTCAGTGTACCGTGGGCGTGCCACTCAGCTCTCTGGTGGCAATTTAAAAGCTGCCCACTCTCTGTGTTGGCAGCCCTGAGGGAGGTCAATGCAGGAATTTTTCTGTCAACCAAATCTACACAAGGATTTACATCGACTTAACCACACCACTTGGGGGTATGGATTTGTCATGCCTGTGAGTGACGTAGATGAATCAAACTGATTCTCTAACAGAGACCAGGCCTAAGATCACAATATCTGCTGACTTTGCCACAGCCTTTCTTCACAGAGGACTGTATCCTGTTAACATCACGTTAACATCCTGTTAACATCCTATTATAGCTAAACTCCCTTGCTGGACCGCTCTCAAGTCTTTTCCAACCATTTTTATATGTGCCTGTCTACACCTCAGAGAAGGGGGAGAAATAGGAGCTCCTGTAAGATCAAAATGTAGCCACCAGCAGGCAGATTTAAACCCGGAACCTTTGAAGCTTAACGTAGGAGCCTCTACCCTTTGAGCTAAAATCCAGCTGGCACTCAGCCCATGCTGTAGAGGTCTCTTGTTCTTAGCTGTTCCTATGGTCTAGGCACCACTGCATGGGACAAAGATCCACACTAAGGCTATGTCTACACTGCAGAGTTTTTGTGCAAAAACAAATGTTTTTGAGCAAAAAGTTGCAGAGGGTCCACATTGCACGAGAGTTCTTGCACAAGAAAAAGTACAGTAAGTCCTAAGAACACAGGGCTTTTTGCACAAGAGTTATTCCTCTTTCTACAAGGAATAAGCCTTTTTGTGCAGAGCTCTGGCACAAAAAGGCACATGTGGACAGGCAACAGGGTTTTTTTGCGCAAGAAACCCCTATGTCTAAAATAGCCATCAGAGCAAAGAGTTCTTGTACAAGAAGCCTGCAGTGTAGATGTAGCCTAGATGTGCGGGTTACATATTTCCCCCAGGTGAGGAAGCACGTCGCAAGCTTCAGAGA
This sequence comes from Pelodiscus sinensis, assembly GCF_052426305.1. Classification (NCBI taxonomy): domain Eukaryota; kingdom Metazoa; phylum Chordata; order Testudines; family Trionychidae; genus Pelodiscus; species Pelodiscus sinensis. Next base: position 160,517,269 of record NC_143053.1, read on the forward strand.
CCCAGTTGAGATCCTGGACCAGCCCCCATGTGTAACCTGGCAGATTTAAACCTGGGACCTCTGGAACTTAGTATAGGAGCCTCTACCCTTTGAGCTAAAAGCCAACTGCTTCTCTGGCCGTGCTGTAGAGGTCTCTTGTTCTTATTTGTTGCTGTGGTCTAGGTGCCACTGCATGGGACAGTGAAACACACTAGGCGTGTGGGTTACAAAAACAGAACAAAAGGTAGGTGATTAAACAGGAACAGAAGTGGACTAATAACTATACAATACAAAGGACAAAGAACTCACAAAGACCTTTGAAATCTTTGTAGAAGGAAGTGCATACCATCCTGAATCAAAACCACAGAACCCATTAATAGAAAAACCTCTCTGAGAACGAGCAGAAATCCCAAAACATTCTGCACCCACCTGAGGATTTTGAAAATACCACTGAGAATTGTTCCAAACCCAATGTATTGCCTAGGTGCTCAAAGGGAATCAGCCGCAGAAGAATATAAGGGAACATTTTGTAGTGTCCCTAGATCCTCAGTTAAAAGTTGTCCATTCAGTTTTATGTTTCAAAAAGGAGACTTTTGAATAAAGTACAAAATATGAGTATATGTTTAACTGTGAAAATGGAGTTGCTTTAGTAATTCTCCCTCCTTTTTTCTGTATGCTTTCTACAAACATTTGAATAGTGGTTTCACTCTCTTGAATCAATAAATCCTAATTCATCAGTGCTCTCTACATGTGGAAATCCCTACCCATGATAGAGCCGCAAAGCAGTCTAGGTATCCACACACACGGAGACATGCCGAGCCAGACTCTAGATATTTCAGTCTAATGAACTGTGATAACTGTCACCACTTTTTGTCCATTTAGATTATCAAGTCTTTCGGGCAGGGACTGTCTCTTAGAATATGTATGCACAGCATCTACCATGATGGGGCTCCAATGTTGGACAGGATCCCTAGGCACTATTATATTAAAAAATCACTGTTCATTATGCACTCCCAAGTCCCAAATATACCCATCCTTCCTCCCTTCTTATTGGTTATCCATGTAATGTGTAATTACAATAATTACAAATAATACTTGTCATTTTATTCCATATTTTAGCCATATACCTCAAAGAGGTTCACAAAGAGGGTTTTCATTGGTATTAGCCTCATTTTTTAGGTGAGGAAACCAGGACACAGCTAGGATTATGTCACCTGACCAAAGCCTCAGCATGAGTCAACATAAGAGCCAGGAAGAGAATTTGGGTCCCTGACTCCTAGTCCAATTTCCTTGTCCTCCTGCACATCTTGATCCATCTTTAACTAATAAATTCCTAGATTCGGTGATTTTCTTTGTCTTTTTGCCTTGTCACCACTTGCACTACATATTCACATAGGGTACGTCTAGACTACATGGCTCCGTTGATGGAGCCATGTAGATGAGTTTGCTAGACATAGGAAAATGAAGCGGCGATTTAAATAATCGCCGCTTCATTTACATCAAAATGGCCACCGCGCTGTGCCGATCAGCTGTTTGGCGGCACAGCGCAGTAGTCTGGATGTGCTGTGGTTGACAAGGGATGCCTCGTGAAATGAGGTTTACCGGAGCAGTCGACAAGGGCTTCCCTTGTTGACTGCAGCGCGTCCAGACTACCGCTCTGTGCCACCAAACAGCTGATCAGCACAGCACGGTGGCCATTTTGATGTAAATGAAGCAGCAATTATTTAAATCGCCGCTTCATTTTCCTTTGTCTAGTAAAGTCATCTACATGGCTCCGTTGACGGAGCCATGTAGTCTAGACATACCCATGCATGATTAATGAACCTATTGGGGTTTGTAGCTACAATGTCAACGGCCCCAAATTTGAGCCCAGGGCAATGAGCCTAGTGCACTAGAGTCTCTGCCCTGTTCTGTCTGATTTGTGCTGATCCAGGGACATACACCAGGCAAGAAGCAGGTATGAAGGAATACCTAACAGTGGAGAGCCTCTGTTGCCATTCTAGGCAACTCTATCTTTCAGCTTCCTTTCCTGCCTAGTGGTTACTGTTACAATTTGGAGCAGCCCTCCCCCAGCAGCCACAAGATTTGGAAGGTGCAAGAATAGTTGAAACTAATCTTCATGCCCCCTAGTACCCAAGCTGCATTAAGCCCATAAGGGCCAGTCCCAAAGATCTGGCCCTGTGTATAATGAAATATCATTATACAGGGTGAAAACCTGGCCCTGAGAAGTCAGCTGGAATTTTGCTATTGATTTCAACGGTGCTAAGATTCTACCCACAAGCCTGAAATTTCAAGTGGAAACCACAGAGGATTAAATGCCTTGGTGAGAAATATGTGTGACAAATATGTGCATTAGAGGGCACAATAGGATAGAATTAAGAGCTTATCCTCATCATAAAGGCCACTGTGAAGGGAAGAAAAAAATGTGATAGAAACCCACTGGGGGAGAAGATAAGTGACCATAAAAATAACAATATTATATTACTAAAACGACAGTACAACATATCATTAATACAGTGAACTGCCCTGGTCCTTTATATTCATGGTTTTAAGGAAATTATACTGATCAATTCTATTCCTTTGCAACAATAGAAAACCATGAATTTATATCCAGTTAAATTGTCCCCTGACATAAAAGGAAGGGAGAACCACATTTCCCAGTAATTCAGAATGCTGTTTATTTTTAAATGCTACACTTAGGGAGGCTTTTAGCCTAAAGTTTATATGCAGATAGATATAGAAAAATGCAAAATAGTGGTGCTCCCTTCCGCTAATCATTTCCACTTTAATTAGACTACTAGAGGATTTACATGGCACTTCTCGGGTCATTAAGTCAATTAAATGTTTATTTTTTTAGAAAATAAAATGAAGATATACATGCTTCATTTGAATCCTGGCTCTGGGGTGGGATTGGGAATGAGAAGTTCAGCATGCAGGCTGCCCCGGGAGAGAAGATTACCCCAGCCTTATCTCACTGCAGCAACTTGGGAACAGATGAAAAGCGCCTCTCCATGGCCGCTGCAGCTCCAGTGGGTACAGTCGGGTGAGGAGTGCATATCCCCTGGCTGGGGCACATCCAGTTTGTCTGTCCCCTGCGCTCCCTGGACAGAGTGAGGAATGCAGCAAACCTTGTATTTTCCTCTCACTTCCTGACAAAGGGGAACAGCCTGCAATGTTTCCATACAAATCAGGGTGGTCCTGCTCTCCCTAAAAGGCCCCTGAGGGGTGATTGGTTCAGAAATGGGGCAGGCCTGGAGGAGGTTGAACCCCCAGGCAGCCCCTTTCTCCTGACTGGTGATTTTGTCACTTTTCTATATGGTTTTATGAGTAGCAATCCCATTCCGGGCACATCCCATTTGCCTGGCACAACCAAATTCGTACATTGCTATCAGATATAAGAAGAAGCTTTATTTAAAATTTGTTGGTCCTAGCTCCTACTGTTTAGGAGGCATTCTTAAACAAATAGACACAGAGACAAACTCTCTCAAACATATAGAAGACTAGAAGATTTACCCAGCATTGCTTGAATCCTCAACTCAATTAATTTTTGTTTTACTCTCTCAAATATATAGTAGATATGTTGTGAGAATTGGCCTGCAGATGGTCCCCTACTTCAAAAAATACGATCCCTATTACTTGGGTCCTTAACTCAATAATGTTTTTGTTTTCCTTCATTTAAATCATTGTTCTGAGTTGGGCTGGGGATGAGGGGTTCAGTATTCAGGCAGTCCTGGAGAGAAAGGACTATTCCAGTCCTCTCTCACCACAGCAGCTTGGGGCCAGGTGAGAGGCACCTCTCCATAGCCACTGCAGCTCCAGTGGGCACAGCTGGGGGAGGGTGCATGTCCCCTGGTTGGGACAGGTCCAGGTTTGTCTCCCCCGTTCACTTCCCAACCAGCATGAGGAATGCAGAAAACTGTGCACTTTCCTCTCGCTCTCTGACCAAGGGGAACAGCCAGCAATGTCCCCATATGAATTGGGGGTGAGGGGGAGCTTCAGCCTCCACCATACTTTCTAAAGTGCACTTGGGGAGAGGGAAGCTTGGGGCTCAAAAGTCCTGGAAGGATTATGCCCCCTGCTGGCATCACCTGCCTTGTGATTTTATCTCTTTTTCTGTATGGTTTTATGTCCCATTCCTGGCACATCCCATTTACCTGCCACAACCTTGTTGTAAGTCAGGGTGGGCAATAGAAAAAGCAGAAGCCCACGGCCAAGGTTAGTTCCTGGCAAGCCACTGCTGCTATATTTACCTGCATAAACAACGAGAAGTCCTGTGGCACCTTAGGGTATGTCTACATAGCTCGTTAGTTCAAGCTAGGTAGGCAAATGAGGGTAACTGGAGTTCCATGAGGCGTACAGATAGTTCGGAATGACTTGCTAGTCCGAACTATCTAGCCCGTGCCGCGTGTAGCCGCGCGGCACGGGGTTCGAACAAGCCGGCATTTAAAAATGGCGCCGGCCGGCTTATGCAAATAACGCCCGGGAAATTCAAATCCCGGGCTTCATTTGCACGTTCGGTATGCATACATTACCCCGCTAGTTCGCACTAGCGGGGTAGTGTAGACATACCCTTAGTCTATAAGGTGCCAAAGGACTTCTCCTTGTTTATGCAGATTCAGACTAACATGGCTATCCCTCTGATATATTTACCTGCGCATCTGAAGATATCAGTGATCACAGGAGTGGCCCGGGTGGGCTGCGGCAGCTGGTGCCCCAGGCGGAATGCGCGATTGGTGCCCCCACCTGCAGGGCCATCAATGGACTGACATCATCATCGGGTGCCCCATGATGTCATGATGTCATGATGTCAGGCACCCCGGGCGCCCTGTTGAAGGCGGCACCCAAGGCAGCGGCCACGTCCGCCTATGGTCACAGGCTGCCCCTGAGTGATTGCAGCTCTCATTGGCCATGGATCACTGTTCATGGCCAAAAGGAGCAGCGGGAAGTGGTACAGACTGGGACACTACTTCCCGTTGCCCCCATTAGCTGCAAACAGCGATCCGTGGCCAATGAGAGGTGCTATCACCTGATGCCTGTGGAGGCGCAGGTAAGTATAGAGATGGAGGCTCACCGGGGACTTACTTTTGCAGACCGGATCCAGCCCACAAGCCAGTATTTGCCCATCCCTGCCATAAGTCAAGATAAGAGGAAGCTGCACACTGAATTTGGTGGTCCTAGCTCTGACCATTTAGGAAGAATTCTTGAACAAACAAACAGACAGGAACATAGATGCCCATGCTCTCTCAAATATATGGTAGATACCACATGTTGAAAATGTGTACTAAATGCCATTGCTACCCATATTTAGGATAGCTGAGAAGTGACAGGGCTTTCTCAGCTGAAGTTTCTTGGCCCTGGTCTACACTAGGGAGTTACTTTGAAATAAACTCCCTTATTTCTAAATAATAAACAAGGCATCCATACTACCAAGCCCGTTATTTCAAATCTGTACTGGGCTGGTTAGTTCAAAATCTGTACTCCTGCTTTCCTGGGGAACAAGCTTATTTTGAAATAGTTATTTTGGGAGCTATTATTTTGAATGTAGTTATTTTGAAATAATTTCCTAGTATAGACTTGCCCTGGAAGAGCTCTCAATTCCTTTGAGGAGTGACACATTACCTGATCGAAAACCCAATGAAGTCAATAGGAGTCTTTCCATTGACCCAGTGAACCTCATGTCATGTCAAGACAACGCATTTACTTCATTTCATTAACCAATTTTGGCTTCTACTGGGTCTTTCATATTGGCAACAATTATTTGCAAATATGTATTAATCTTTGCAGTTAAAGCCCTGTCATAATGCTGGATGACACTGAAATACGTAAAATATAAAAAGAGGGGAGCTTTTTTGGGGAGAGAGAGGGAGAAGAAGGAGGAATCCTGGCCCTTTTGATATCAATACAAAATTCCCATTGGCTTCAGTAGGCCCCAGGATTTCCACCCAGGGTTTTTGAGAAAGACTTGCAACTCCTTTCCAAAGCAGAATTTTAAGGTGGTGTGTTTTGGTGAGACCATTTTTAGATTTTCATTATGGTTAAAGTTTCTGACTGGAGAGCCAGCCTATGTCCTTGAGGCTAAACTACAGCTCTGCACAAAGCCATTTTTGAGCTGCATTCTATCGCAAGATTCTTCAGCAAACACGGCTTGTGACTGGAAAAATGGGGTATCCCCCCCGACACTTGTTTTATAAAATCATGGAAGCCTAGAGTCAATTGGATTCAATGATTTCCATATTTTGGAGCAAATTCTGTTCCTATCTATGGGTGTGGAATGTCCTACACAAAGAGAAATTGCCACAGTCACAGGCCTGGTTTATCTCTAAAGTGTCAACTTTGACACTTTGCTCTGTGGTGAGAAGAAATCTCATCCCAACCTAAGAGTTTAAAATCGCACCGTCCTAAGCGGCTATGTGGATATCCCGAGGTCAATGGAAGAATTCTTCCATGAACCCAGCAAGGAGATAGATTTACTACAGCAGTAGAAGAATCCTTTCCATTCCTGTGGCAAGTGTCTACACTAGAGCACTACAGTGTCATAGCTGCAGGGCTGCAGTTGTGCTGTGGTAGGCTTGTAGTATAGCAGTACCTTTAATGTAGGGGACAGAGAATGCAGAGAGGACAACGCGGGGGGAGGGGTTGCAAAACCCCACCCCATACACAGTGCAGAGCAGTAATCCATGGTAATTCTTTCTGCAGCTCCTGGGGTTCCCTCCCCTAGCTCTGTGGGAGTAGCTATAGAAGGCTCACCTCCATTTCCCCAACCAGGTATTTCAGGAAACAGAGGGAGGGAAGGAACACAGCTGCCTTGAGCTGTTGGGCTCATTCTGTTCCCTCCTCCCACTTCTGCTCCTATGAGAACAGCTTTGGCTCCTGAGCAGGCATAGGTGTGAAGAATCTGACTGTGTCCTACAGCAGCTCTGAGTGGTTGTCCAGGAAGCACGGAAGTGGAGATAGCTCCAGATCAGAGAGGGCTTTCCCCAGACAGGGCTGTTACGTGCCCCCAGTCCTCAGTGCCCCAGCTGGAGTGGTAGAAATGTTATTTGTGGGTCTGTGACTCCTTCCAACCTGCCACCCTTTAAACACTGGACTTGAGTGAGGGGACAGGTGGTCAAGGGGTGCTAAATACATGACTTTGTCAATCCACTGGCCTAAAACCATGTATAAGGAGAGTTCCATGGGACCACATTCTACTGACACCACTGAGCTGTAATAGCTGCTGCAATGGAACTGTCTCTCCCATCCCCCAGCGCAGGGGTGCTGACGGGCTCTACGGGCCCCCAAACAATGTGTGCCTCTCTTTGACTATAAACCATGGTAAGAGGGGGGGTCTAAAGATATTAATTTTGCCCACACCAGTTCTTTTTTGCACAGGAAATATTGTAGACCCCTCTATACACAAGGATAGTATTTTAGCATCTAATTTATACTGAACTCTCAAAGAAGCGGGGTTGGTCATGTTTTGTCTGAGTGTCTGATTATTTCACAGCATATCATGAAAGCTGGTAATCCATGCTTATATCTACCAAAACCTTGTGTAACATTTGGTTGCATACAACAGAGAATTTTACACATATTTACACATATTTGTTTTATTTTTACAACTGCCTTCTATAAACTCAGAAACTCCACAGGCACCGGAAGACTTAAAAAGTAACATGAAACGATTGATCATTCTAAAAAGACCTGTTATTCTAACAGTCAATATTAATTGGAATGCTAGCTTCTTTTTTGCACTTTCCTAAGGTTTTTCATTTGAGGATCTCAGATACTATGGTAGTGAGTGCAGTATGAGGATCTAGATGGAATAGAATAATTACAAACATTAATAAACTTATACTCTCCCCTGAGGTAGCTAAGGTACCTAAGTAGGTAACTATCTACTTTACCTTCTAAGCCTGGTTAAACCTAACTGTGTGTATTTAAATATGTGTAAAATTCACTGTTGTATGCAACCATATGTTACACGAGGTTTTGGTAGATATAAGTGTTGCTCTTTCTGATGGGTTGTTTCACATCATGATTTTTGTGCCACTGGGACACAATGATGATAAGTCAAAAAATCACATCACAGACAAGGCCGAGCAGCTCGGTAGAAAGGATGGATATTAATAATATTATAGCAAAACTATGGAGGAGGATTCACCAAGAGTTAGTGAGAGGGTGTAAGGGAAAAGGACAGGGAGAAGTTGAAGATGACATCTAATGATATATGTTTTATACCACCCTCATAAGTATGGTATTTAAATATCTGATGTGGGAGTGATTTTGAGAGATGAGACCCTATGCGTGATAAATCCCACCGAGGAGAGGACTTGGAAAGAAAAGTGAAACATTCTGTTCTGGACCAATCTGACAATCTAGCCCCAGTATAAGGGCAGAAACTTCAGTGGAATTATACCCAAAATGAAGTTGGCCCATTGAAGATTGCTACCAGATAGCATCTGGAGAACAAACTAAAGAGAGGGGAAGAAGTCAGCCATACAGAGGTAGTTATAAGTGTTATCTGCATAGAAATTCTAGCTGAAATCACTGAGGTGGATGAAATCACCTATAGAAAGTGAGAGCTTAAAGAAGTGAGAGGAGGGGACAAAGCAGAGTGCAGAGCATAGGATACCAACAAGGAGGGGAAGTTGGTAGGATGAAAAGCTACCAAAGGAGGCAGTGGTTAAAGTAGAGAGAACCAGAACACAGCCACAAAATTTGGAGAAGACAGCAAGTGAAGAAAGAAATGATCAATAAGGTTGAAAGTTCGTTCACATAAAAAAAATTGAAATCCCAAGATCTTTAAAGTAAAGAATAGACTGTCTCCTTCTAAATTAAAGATTCCTGGTCACATTACAATTTTCTGAGATGAAAACCAGTATGTTGACCTAATGTCTATACAGCAACATTATTTTGAAATATCTAGCGTTATTTTGAAATAATTTAGTCTGCGTCTACACAGCAGGCAGTTATTTCAAAATAACGTCAAAATACTGTCAAGCTGGAGGACTTCTTACTCTGACCCCTGTAACCCTCATTGTACAAGGAGTAAGGGAAATCAGAGGAAGAGTGCCCTATTTTGAAATAAGCTACACAATTGACACAGCTCAATTTGTGTAGCTTATTTCAAGTATAGACATATAGACGTACCCTTAGTTATAAGTCTGATCCTATTTAAAACAACCAACATGCATCATTGCAAATCCCCAAACCAGAACTGACAAGGCAAACAATGACACACCATTAACTATAGTGACATGATTTTTTAATACAAAAATCTAATATCAGCCACTTCTTTTGCTCCCTTTGAAAAATGACAATCATATATTAGTCATGTTGGGAAAATAAGAGCATTTCCTCTCTTCGACTGAGCATTATTTTGATTTTCTGTGGGTTCGTAGGGTATCTGCCAGCTTTCTCTGCTCATTTTAGTTTTATCAGCCGCATCAGAACTTAGAGAGAGAAAAAGGAGGAAAAATATTTCCAGGTAATATGTGCATTCTTCTGCCCCACACCTTGTTTTAAATCCTTTGTAGGTTAGATTCTGATCTCAGTTATAATGGTGTTCTCTCTCTGTCAATGTACACTTTGAAACTGAAAGAGGAGTGATTTTCATCCTCATAAGCACCAGCAGTGCCCAGTGATCCAATGTGGATTCTCCATGACTCCTTGAAAACATTTGAGCACTTTCCTTTATAATTTGCACACTGGGAAGTGCTGATCTCTCAGCTGTTTCAGTGTTATAAAGTGGAAGGTTCTGCTCTACTGTTTTAAATAATCAGGAGCTTAGAGGCAAAACATGAACCATTTGCAACCAGCTGATCCTTCTTATTCTCTAAGGCAAAGGAAGAATCAAAAGGACAGACACACACACTTACACAGAAATACAGAAAAGAAAAAAATCCCTGTGTTACGCATTTGCAAAAACTTACCGGTTGTCTCAGCCGACAGAGCCAATTCTTCCAGAACAGTGCCTTGAACTGGCGAAAAGAATGCCCCATATTGTCGTGTCTGCTCACCATCCACTTCAAGAGTGGGTATTTAAAGACCTTTACGTGAGTATTTAAAAACTCTTAGTCACCTGACAAGGTTGGCTGACAGTAACTAGTTAATTCCAGCACAAGTAAAAGGTGCGAGAGGTGTGTCTGCTTACGAAGAAAAAGATTAGATTATGTTTCTGCCTTTTGTTCTGTGTTCACAGAAGAATCTCATCTTTCTATTTGCTGCTCAATGTGATGAACAATAAGGGGATGGTTTTATATAAATGCCTTCAGGATGTGTTAGTATGTGCTGGCTTTCTACTTTCCAGAAACAGACATAACTGCGAGCCATTAAAACACACAGCAAACATGCAGCATTTGATATTTAATCTCCTTTCTATTTTCATAACTAGGTTACTATTCTGACCCCAAGCTCTGGCCAGGATGGTTTGGTCTTCATCCCCCAGCTTGGGGCTTCGGGCTCTTGCCCCTGATTCTAGAGCTTTAGACTATGACCCTGGGTTCTAGCTCCCAGTTCACGTTATGGGCTTTGGGCTCTGATCCCCAGTTCTAGGGTATGTCTACACTACAGAGTTTTGTCGGAAAAAACAGCCATTTTTCCGACAAAACCTGACTTACGTCCACACTGCAATCGCATTCTTCTGAAAGTAAATCAAAAGAACTGAGGGGTGAGCCACACCACCAGAGTCAGCCGCCAGAGTCCAGGGGACCTGAAGGTGCGCCAGGTTCCAGGAAGACCTCATACGCCAGCATGTCAGCATCCTGCGTGACATGCAGCAGACCCTGGCGCAGAAGATATGCAAGAACGCTGAGTGGCAGAACCACACATGGGACCAGCTCATGCAGCAGTGATAGCATGTGTGCCATGATGTCGCACATGCTGGCATACCCGCCTGCTGTCGCTGATCATGGCTTTCACTCTCCTGCTCTCCCTGCTATGTCTACTCCCCCTTCCATCTGCCCCCGCATACAATGCCTCTGCTCCCTCCCTAGGTGATGTCCATGCCTTCTCCCTAGGTAATGCCCATGCCCCCTTCCCCGATCCCCTGCCATCCCTGACCCCACTCCAGCCCTGTCTCCTGACCACCTCCCTGTGGTCCCCGGACATACCCAACCCCACTCCAACAAGGTCCTTGCACCCGAGGTGGCACATGTAGCCATCCCCTTACCTCTGAAGGTTATGGTTTTCCCCTCCCCCTGCAGGTTATGATCTCCCTCCCCCTCCAGATTATGATCCCCCTTCCACCTGCCCACCTTTTCTTAATGTCAGATAAATACAGACTTCATTTTGTTGGAAACCAAACAGGTGTGTTTACTGAGAGGTAAGGGAAAGGGTGAAGGGAGGAGTTGTGGTGGGGAAGGGATAGGCAAGCAAGCCCGAGGCCCCTGTTAGGAATGCCCTAGGGAGAGTTACTGGGATGCTTGAGAGAACCTCTCCCTCAGGGCCTCCCGGATGTGCAACCCAGCCTGATGGGCCTGGCGGATGGCAGCTGTCCTCGGCTGCTGGAAGGCTCGCCTCTCACAGCCGGTGTTTGCCCCCCACCCTGGGGGAAAGGCCTCCCCCTTCCTCTCCACAAAGATGTGGAGGACACAACATGCCGCAAGCACCTCGGGGATGTTGTGCTCCCCCACATCGAGACGGGTCAGCAGGCACCTGAACCATGCCTTGAGGCGGCCGAAGGTGCACTACACCTGAATTCGGCCACGGTTCAGGTGGGCATTAAATAGGTCCCTGCTGGGGTCCAGGTGGCTGGTATAGGCTTTCATAAGCCATGGCATGAGGGGGTAGGCTGTGTCCCCCAGGATACACAGTGGCATCTGCACGTCCCCAATGGCAAGTTCACATCTCTGGAGGGCAGGGGCAAGTCAGACACACAGCTCCAAAAAGGTGGCCTTCCGCATGCGGAAGTTTTAGAACCACTGCTGGTTGTGTCACCGCTACATTACCAGCTGGTCCCACCAGTCCAAACTGGTGTCAAGCCTCCAGAAATGCCTCTCCACAGTGGGTTGCAGTTGCTAGAGTGTAGCTCCCACTCCCAGGGACAGGGTCCCCAGAATGAGCTCAGGGTGTGGTCAGGACCAGGAAGGCAGGTGGCACAAAGTGTTGCAAAAACTGCAGCATGACCATGTGGGGCCATCGCTTGCCATGGGGCATGTCCAGCTCCATGGCACCAAGAGAAAAGCTGGGGCATCCACTGATTTTAAAATGCCTGAACTTATTTCTGATGGAGAGAGAGAGAGAGATAAAGCATTAAAAATAAGGTTTGCCAGTTTTCCATATTTTATACTACATTTTCTCACCACATTCCCACAAAGATACTGTATTTGTACATGTGTTCAATTTGGTTTGCTTTGTCCATATAGCCACCACCTTATCGTCCCTCAGTTCCCTCCAAAGAATTTGCTTTGCCCCCTTTTGGAGGGGCATCTCCCTGCTGAGGCCATGGGACTAAAGGAGCTTTCTGACCCTGCCAGGATTCCAGAGCCAGAGGACTTCTTGTGCTCTCCCTCCTGGGCACTAGAAGAGCAATTTTGCTTTGCCTACTGGGGCCATGAGAGCCAAAGGAGCTCTTGCACTCCACTGAGGACCTGGGGGCCAAAGGAGCTCTGTCAGCTCCTGCCAATTATTGCAGGGGAGGGACATGCATCTGCTTTCTCCCTTGTGCATGCCCCAGCTTCTGCTATGTGCAGAAAGTTACCACCAGAAAACATTTAAGTATTGAAACTGTTGTCACAGACACCTGACAATCTACATCCATACCGATGTGACTGGGTTCATTTTATAAATCACCTGGACAAAGGGGGTAGGTAGCCTATTGGGCTCATCTGCTTGCCTATATACATCTTTTCTGCTAGATTTCTTATTTCCTTTTTTTATAATGTCTTTTATTATAATAGGTTTGTATTAAAGTAATTTGGCTATAATGTAAGGGACTTTGGGTGTGTTTACACTGTGGCGCTAGCTCAAAATAAGTGACAAAATTTGAGCTATGCAACTTGTGTAGCTTATTTCAAGCTTATTTGGAAATAGACTGCTATTCCAACGAGTCCTTGTGGAATGAGATTTACCAGGACGTTAAAATAGCATGCCCGTTATTTCGACAGCATTTTGAAATAATGGGCATGCTGTAAAGACATGAAAAACACTATTTTGGGATACCGGGTGTATCCTGAAATAGTCCCGCAGTCTAGACGTACCCTTGCAGGCCATATCCTGTATGTTGAGCTAAGGCTAAGTTCGCATATATATTTCTAGGGGGCCTTTCACTCAGATAGCAAAGTTGACTCACATGTCTTTAGGACCTTTCACCTAGATAGATGGTGATGAGTTAACGTATAAGGTCCACCTATGATCTGTTTATGTAGGTTGGCATAGGGATTCTCCTAAATTCATATATTTTTAAATGTAAAAGTGTTTGTCCTTAAACATGATATGGATAAGTTCACATATTTGTAAATGTAAAGAGTGTGAGTGTTGCGTCTATATGTATCAGGGAAATAATAGCCATAGACATGAAGGAACACTCAAGGGTCTTGACCATCAGACTAACTTGACATGCTTTGTGGGTGATTATTTGTCTCCCACCATTAAATCTCTAGATAGATAGATAGATAGATAGATAGATAGATAGATAGATAGATAGATAGATAGATAGATAGATAGATAGATAGATAAACTTGATTTGGAATTTGTCAGGCAATGCATACTACTGTTTTGCAGAATCTAACTTGAAATTCAAAAGTTCATTGGGCAAACCACCATAATTTTAATGTAGAATTCTACCAATAATAGCTATATTAAAGTAACAATATTTATAGTATAAGTCCTCATCTTATGAATAGGGTTATTGTTAATGGACCCTATCAAAGGGGGGGAGGTGTAATCAGTGGGTACTTTGTCTTTCTTATACTCACTGCTACTGTAGCCAAGCTCTGGTATATTCACTGCTTGGCATTATAGTCTCCTTTGCATTAGATTCAGCAGTGATGCAAAAAAACTACAGGACTGTATTATATAATATATTAGTTTCATCAAGTGAGCCTAAAGCTTGAGGCCTATAAACTTAGGACAGATAAACTTTGTACTGACTAACAGCCCATTGAAAAACCCAAGTATTTGGGAAGCTGAAAATATAGGTTAAAGGCATTAGCACGTCTGCAGGTGTAATGTGTTTGAGACAGGCACTGTTTCATGTGTACTACACTGAGAAAAGTTATTGAATAAATCATCATCATGTCTGATGAGACTGATCAAGTAGAAGACTCCAATGGATAGGGTGAATTAGCCAATATGCTGGAAAATAGCCAATTTCCAATATGCTGGAAATAGCCAATTTTGCATAGTAACCATAAAAAAGGTCCTAATATGACCCTTGGAGTATCCTGCCACAAACTCAAATTTGTTTTACTCCAAGGTAACCTACATTTTTGAGAAATCAAGGGATTTCTCCTATTCCCACTTCTAAAAACATCACTATCATCCAATCAGATCCAGCCTATCAGGATTTAACTATCCGGAATACACCCACCTTTTTTTGTCTATATTATACCCCTAGGTTTATAATTAAGTCATTGTTGGCATGAACGAGACCCATCTCATAGAAATCATTAATGTCATGGATAAAGCCAAACAAGCTGTTACCCAGTGAATGAATGAGTGCAATGAGTCAACAATCTCTGCCATGGACGTTGAAGTAGAAGAATTGGCTATTACACAAGGAATTACAATAGGCATTACTTTCATTATGTTAGGATACATGTAGTGTAAATACAATGGATACAAGCAAAGACGGCAAAGGTGTAGACAGCACGTCGGCATACCCTTTTAAACTTAAAAGGACAACAAAACTTGAACTGAAATAACCAGTTAGGATGGGGACAACAAATGTGATACTTAATCAGAAAAGGTCAGTGACAACAACTAAATGTATATAATAATAAGTTGAAATAAACAATATACTAACATACAGAAAAAAGACACACCAACATTATATGCCTCCCCTTGATGGGGTAATTTGTAAAATAATTGCAAAATGTTGGTCAGGCATTTTTGGGGCCAGTTTCAATGCCATTTTCCACAGCTTGAGATGCAGAAAGATTATCATAAAGGTGATATTGTAGGTCCTGTTGCTTTCCTAAAGTGAGCAACATATGTATACATATGCATCATCAACAAGATGAGGAAATACAAATGAGGAAAAGGGGGGGAAGCCCCTATTGAATATGCATGAAATGTAACAGCAGCAACATATTATATTATATAAAGTGGCATGCCAGGTTTGGGGCAGTAGAAGGAGATGTAGCCCTTGGGAGGTGTCAGAATGATGGCCACCAGTGATAATGGGACTGTTCACTGTGATGGGGAAGATGATGGCTAACACTTCAGATTGTTTTACATGTGATGGTGTGAGTACATGGAAGTGCAAATGTACATTCTGTAGTATCTATTTTATTAAATTGGAGGGTTTCTTTACTATGCTAAATATATTAAACCCCCACATTTGTAAACATAAGAGTTATTATAATGTGAGTGGTAAAACTGTGCACATTGGATTTTTCAATAATATAATAATTTGAATAATTCTGGTTCTGTCAGAGGACAAGAACCTGTCAACCCTCTAAGTGATAACTGGGGATTTCTAAGTAATCTATATAATTCATTCATAATCTAGAGATCAGACAACAGTGACAACTGGTGGGATCATTGCTAATGATGGGCTAAGAATTGCACATGGAGCTACCCTATTCATTATTGTTATCCTTCGCTCCCTTCTTGCCCACACACATCCTTTACTTCCTTGTCACATTCTTTTGTTACATCTTTTAAGATCTTTAGGGTTTAGATTATTTATGTTTGTATAGAGTCTAGAATAAACGGGTTCTGACTTGCTGAGGGCAGTAGACCCTAACACAATATAAATATTAATATTTGTCAAGGGTTTGGTCACATGTCTCTGACTCTCTTGTTTGATTAATTTATCTCTGTGCTAAGGGGCTTTGCTCATGATGTGGGGAAGGGTCACGGAAGTGCTTTAGTTCTCCAGAAAAATCCAGAAATCATATTTGTGCTGCCTACTAGAGTCTTGCATAAATTTATTTTTTCAATCCCAGTCCTGTCCCATTCCCACATTCTTTGTCCAATTTTTATCTTGCTCTGGCTGTTACGGCTGACGGATATACATTCAACAAACAGTTCAGGAGCAGATCTTGCAGGGCAGTATGGAAGTGGATTAAATACAATCTTCCCACTCTGCAAACATGTACACACTAGTCAGCAGCCATCAGCTTCTGACCGTCTAGCTCTGAAGGCAGTTACTGCTTGCAGCAACACAATGGTAAGGATAGCATGATACCCCATAATAGTGGGAAAAGAATAAAAATCCAACAAACAATGGAGGAGCAGGTGGAAACGGGGCTGAGCAATGCAGAGCGGGATTGGAGTGGAATTAAAAAATAGTCCCATGCAGGGCACTAGTAGGCAGCACAAATATGTTTGCTAGACTTTTCTGGAGAAGTAAAGCACTTTCCCAACCTTTCCCCACACCATGAGCAAAGCCTCTTAGCACAGATATTGTTAATTAAACAAGAGAGGCAGAGACATGTGATCAAACCCTTGACAAAAATATTAGTACTTACATTGTGTTAGTGTCTACAGTCCTCAGCAAGTCAGGGTCCAATTATTCTAGGCTCTACATACAGAGACAAAAGAATGAAGAAACCATGGCTATCGAGAGAGTGTTGAAGTGGATATTGGAGAATTGGCAGCAACAGGCAGCCCACCAGCAACAGCAGCAGGCATAGTTGTTACAAAAGGCTATGCAGTAGCAAAAACAGCTTGTCCAGCCACAAGAACAGCAACAACAGATTACAGATTTTACTTATAAAATCCGAAATTCTCTGGTCTGGCAACATCCGTGGTCCAGCATGACCACAGATGTTCTAGGATCAGAGAGTCCCAGTGTGTTGACGGGGGGTGGGGGCTCAGCAGCTGGCATGCAGCTCAGTTGGGCTGCAAGGGGGCAAGAGCTGGCGCATGGCTCATCTGGTCTACGGGGGGTCCCCCTGGTGAGGGACAGCAGGAGGAGAAGGCAGCAGGAGGCCTGAAATGACCTTCCCTGGTCTGGAAAAATCCTTCATACGAGACCAGTCAGGTCCTGAGGATGCCAGACCAGGGAGGTCTAATGTGTATTTGCAAACTAGTGGCCAAGCACCAGGTGCAGCCAGAACAACTAGTCCATCAGAGCACCACACTCCTATGTCTGCACAAGGCATCTAACGCTGCCAGTCCAGGACTGATAGGAGACAATTCTCATTGGGCTACTCATACAGTTCATGAAGATGGGGCCCAGGGATGACCCAGATACTTTCTTAGTCATCTTCAAACAAATACACTGGCCACCAGAACGTTGGACTACTTTGGTAGCACCATATTGAACCAGTCTAGCACAAGGAGCGTATCACAGTCTGGATCCCATCAAAATGCAGGACTACACACAGGTGAAAGCGGCCATGTTAGATGACACAGGCATCAACCCTGAGATGTTCCAATGGAGTTTTCCTTAAAAGAAGTGTCCATCTAAACCCTGACCTCAAGTGGTACCCAGCCTTTGAGACACTGCTGACATTAGCTCAACCGCAAGAAGCTAATAGGGATGCAAGTAGCCAAGATAGTTGGATTGCTACAGCAATTCACCCAAGTCTCTGTTTCACTTTTATTTGTATAGCATGGATCCTAAACATTCCCCAGAGAAAATGTATAAGCCTGAGTGAATGCCTTTTACTCTCTTTTCTAGTGTCAGTAAATATTATATTAATATTTGCAATGAGAATGTAACTATTTCTAGTTGACTCATAGTTTTGTGTAGCATCTTAAAACTGAGCTATGTGTGGATAATATGCATATTGGTTTTTTTGCTAGTGTCAGTTGTTTGTTAGAAAAGATGATACATGTCCTTCAAGGGTAGTGTTAATTTTCTTTGTATTTGATTTCATATTTTCAGTAAATATTGTAAGCAATGCTCCTTGTTAATTATCCCTTGTTTTAATATATTTTCTTCCACACTTATGGACTGTTTAAAATATATATTTATATCTATATTTTTGTTTGTACTGGTGGTGCATATCCACACAGTACCTCAATATTGGTGTTGCACATAAGAAATTTCAACCTGACCAAAAGAAAATTTAACCTGCCCCAAAATGGACAATGTTAGAGGGAACACTGCCTAGAAAGCCCAGAAAGTTTTGTTAATAGTTCTGCACTCCCCAAAACCTAAAGTGGTGGCCCCACCAGACTCACTTCTCATATCAATAGGGCCAAATGACAGGCCAAAGCTGCAGGCACTGTCCCATGCCTTCCCTGGTATTCTCAACATGCTCAGGGAGGACAAACCTGACCAATCATGACATTGTCACCACTCTGGGTCAGAAGGTATAGGCACCTTTGCTAAACAGAATGTAGAAGGTGGTGCATGAAGAATTTGAGGTAATGCTAGACAAGGGATTGCTGAAAATTCCTAGAGAGAGTGAAGGACCCATCATCCTACTACCCAACCTTGTACCCTGGGTAGATTAGCAACTAGAAAAGCTGGGGAATGCCAAATATATATTCCCCCAGTCCTAATGAAGGGATATTTGGAATTTTTCCTGACAAAGGAATGTAGGGAGAGGCCAGATTTTTCTTCACTCTATGGCTTCTACCAATTTGTGACCTGTTTGGCCTGCATAGAGCCATTGCCATCTTCCAGAGACTGAAGCAACTAAAGTCATCAGTCATTACGACTTCATGGCCAGTACACTATTTAAAATATTCAAGGCGGCTTACAAAAGTTTTTAAAACACAATAAATAAATGTATAGAAAGTAAAATACAAGACTCCAGAGTGGGGGGGAACATAAAACCTGGTGCATACACACACACACATGCACCTCTAAATACCAATAAAAGGACAGGTAAAAAGGGTGGCCTTGGCTGGAGCTGAAACAATGTCAACGTTGGAGTCAGGCAATGTCCTGGGGGAGAGAATTCCATAGCCTAGGGGACAAAGGCTGAGAAGGCCCTGCTCAGCGTAGATATCAACCTTATCTCCATAAGTGAAGAAACACAGAGCAGAGCCTCCCCAGCTGACCTCAATCCCTGGGCAGGTTCACATAGGAGAGACGGTTCTTCAAATACCCTAGTCCCAGCCCATTTAGGGCTTTATATATCATAACCAAGACCTTGAATTGTGCCCGGAAACATACTGGAAGCCAGTGCAGCCGCCGGAGCAGGATTAAATGCTATCCAGCTCTTTATCTGGGGCAAAGAGAAGTGACCCGATATGGATACACTACTGAATAGGGACAGTTACATCTCTCCTATGGACAAGGTTCAATAACTGAGGGATTACCCAGCCCCCTCAACCAAAAGCAAGTATAACGGTTTCTTGGATTGAATTGCTTTGTACCAAATTTCACCACAGAAGCTGCCTATTCCCTTCTCCCTGATATCATAAGAGGGACACAGCCACAGGGGATGCAATGGTCAGAAGAGTGTGAAAGAGCCTTCCAGGCCTTGAAGGACCATCTCAGCCAGAGACCTGTCACCCCAATTTTGCAAAGAGTTCATTCTCCAGATGGATGCTTCTCAGTTGGGTCTTGGGGCCATACTGTTCCAGGAAGAGGTTGGCCAGGAATAGCCGAAAGTGTGCTTAGGCCAGTTCCCTTGAGAAATTCAGTGATTTAAGCTGTTCCCTTGAGAAATTCAATGACTGAAAAAGAAGCACTGGTAATACAGTTGGAGGGACTGTTGGAGGGACTGAAACAACAGTAGGAAGTGACTCAGGGAGCATTCTTAGGGATATCATGCCCCAAGTACTTTATAAGGATTAAGGCTTTAAAAGGCTGTAAGTGGGCCCTCCCTTGGGCATCACTGCCCTGAGCTATTGCAACTACGTAAGGCAGCCTTTGAACTTTAACCAGAAGAGGATGCTACACCTGAACTGTAGCTGCTAGAAGAAGTAGTCTTTAGTCTTGCAGCAGTGGAAGACACTATTTAAAGCTGTAACAGGCAGAGAACTCGACCCATGGACTCTTAATACTGGGAATCACACCTCAGAGTACTGCCACTAGGCAGTCTGCTGGCCTGAAACACATAGTCAATCCTTGACAACATTAATTAAATTTATACTTACACCCAAAGAATATATGTATGACACAAATTATTATAATTAACTAATAGTCAGGTTATTTGTGGTACTGTAAAAATGTTAGAATTAAAAATAGTATACCTAAAAGAAGCAAATGCAAAGGAGATGTCTATATTAAAAAATAAGCAAAGGTTAGGAGTTCTCTGTAGAAAACAAGTCTGTTTTGAATTCATTCAGCAAGACATTTAAGTCATATTGCTGCTACCCTCAGGGCCTTTTAGGTTGAGCTTGATTTCATCAGCTCAACATAAGGTCAGGCAGTAGATTGTATATTAAAGAACCTTATGAATAAGTTGAAACTGCATGTTAAAGGAACTCAAAAGGTTAAAACAGAGAAACATTACTCATGTGCTAAATATGTTGCATAGCTCAAAAGTCAGCTTAGTGAAGTGACTACAATAAATTCGAGCATTCTAGAAACATTAGGTCTTTTACAGGTCAGGAGAAGATGATGATATGTTTTATTTAATGCTGCCCTTGAAACTTTCTGGAATGGGAAAATAAAATCTTGAGAATCAAATCTTTAGGCTGAATGAAGACAAAGAGGGATCTGCTCAAGCCCTTGCTAGTCACTGTTTAACTGTCCTAGATCTTATCTAGTCTAGGCTAGAAAGGTGCATTGTTAGAATGTGTAAAATATTCTAACCAATATGTTCTAAAAGTCCAATATGGACACGGCAATGTCTTTCCTAAAAAAAAAAATGGCATCCCTCTAAGTTTTAAATAAAACTAGCTTAGCCCATTAGAGCTAGGGTACCTTTTCTTCACCATATTAGTTAGAATGTGTTAGCTAACACACTTTCAAATCTGAGTCCAGACAAAGGGCATACTCACAAATGCTGTTTGGTGGACAGGAATAAGGTCTAACAATTTGGCTATGTCTAGACTATGTGGAAGATTCGAAAGAGGATATGTAAATTCTGTGGGAATTTGCATATCTTCTTCTGCTCTCACTTTTGAAAGTAGTCGGGACGCAGCTCAGCAACTCCCTCCCTCCCCTTTTTGAAAAGTCACGTAAACTTTGTTTTTTGAGAAGCATATCCTCTTTCAAGGACTGGGGCTCTGGAGAGTTAGGCTGTCTTCCTAGCTCTACCAACAACTTGATGTTTAACTTTGGGTGTGTCTCCTAAATTTGTAAAGTGGGGATAACTATGAGGTGGGTAGGTCTTATTAAGGGCTTTAAGTAAGAAATGTGAAATCATTTAGTAAAAGATTATATAGGCATGAAAAGAATTACTACTACATCAGCACCAGTGTTGTCTGTAAGATGTACAATCGTGCAGCACAGGAGAGATTTGAATGCCATCCAGCTGCTTAGCAGAGCACCCACAGCTAGTTTTTTTGTTTTTACTGGTGGTGCTGTAGCCAGACAGGAACCCCCCTGTAACATCCAGTTTTGGTTGCCTGGAGCACACAGGGCACACAGAGCAGTAAAAGCCTTGAACAGAAGGCCCGGATATGCAGGCTCAGTGACCCTGAATGGCTGTAAACAGAGATACGCCAATTGCTGACCAAGAGGCTGCCAAGGAGTGCCCTTGACTGAAACCCGTATTGATACGAACACACAGCCATCCACGGGGGGGGGAGGAATCTCTCGCCCAGTAAAAAAAATGTCCAGTACTTACAATTTAGTTATCTCTCTTACAAGTGTAAATTAAGTTGAAACTTGCTTGTAAGAACTGGCGTCACAAAGACAGACCAGTACAATTTGGCATCTTAGATAAGAAAGAGGATACGGGCCCCTATGGGTATAAAGATGGGTCCAGCAGCACATTTACTCTGAGTGTCAATCTACCATCTACCTGCTGGTCGGGTTAGGTGATTGACCTCCCGAGGTTCCACAGGGATGCCCACCTCATATTCGTCTTTCCTAGGAATTGAGGGACCGGCCCTGGCTTGACCCGCTAGAGTCGAGAGGCACAGAAGGAGGTAAAAATTGTTCCTGGATGTGGTCCTTTGTCTTAAGTGTACACATAGTCTTAGAGCTCTTTAAAGATTAAGCTGTCACTTGGTACCATTATTTCTATTTTCTATCTTTATTTTCTTTGTAACCATTTTTAAGATCTATATTTGCTAGCAGTTAAGAAATAGAGCAATAGCCATTGTAACCATATGATTTATAAGCTTGTTTAATAAACCTGTAACTGTTTAAGCTTTAATCTGACTCCTTCAGTTGCTGTAACAGAACCAAGCACAATTTAAAAGAACTTCAGCCAGTCATAACGGACAGATATAGGGAGAGCTTGGGCGTTTTGGATCGTGTCACTTCTAGAGGACAGATCTGTTGGGGCATCTCTCAGTCTTCCCTAGACTGCCCACTGAGAAGGGATCCTGTATTCTAGCAGTTGAAATCTGAGATGTAATAAGCTCTTCCTATAAACTCAGGGGCGTCTGTCAGCCTCTTGGCTGCCCTCTGCAACAGGACCACGGTCCTAGTGGTAAAGACACGGACGTTAAACTCTGGGGTGTCTGTCAGCCTGTTGTCTGCCTGCCGTGACGGGACCCCGGTCCTAGCAGTAAAAGACACAGATGTTAAACTCCTCCGGGCGCCTGTCAGTCTCTCCTAGACTGCCCACTGTGACGGGGCCTTGTGTCCCAGCAGTTGAAGACTCGGGTGTAACTCACACACACACACACTGCCCTGACCATCGGCTGACAGGTGCACATTTACACATGCCTTGTTACACATAAAACATTTATTCTGCACATAGGTAGAAAAAAATCACACATGGATGAAAAAGATTAGAGGGAACACTGACAAGCACTAATAATTGAGATATGTTCAACCAGAAATTCTCATTCTAGTAACTAAAATTATCTCCCTTATCTTTATATACTCCAAATCAAAGAAGTACTGCCAAATATTTAGAGCATTCCTAGAGGCATAAGATGGTGATATTTTTATTAATTATGTCATACATCACCATTACTTATTTGACCATGGTCAATCAGTAGGTGTCTTTCATCATTGCGACAAGTATCTCTGGCTGTTAGGAACAGTACTGGTCACCTGTTTGGAAATAATTGCCCTATTTTTGACCTTCCCATTACTGGTGTCCTTATGATATGTATGCACATACAAAAGAACAAGGTTATGATGCGATCTTGTTCACATGGGCTGCCCTTTAGCAATATTAGTAGTAAATATTTACATTTCAGACCAGAGTTCTGCATGCCAGGAGCTGGCAGGCTTGCAAGCAATCTGCAGCACCTTTTCTTGGTGACATTTGCCTGGGAGGGGAGGGGGAAATGTTGCCAGCTGAAGAAGGGAAAGGTGAAATAATGGGATTTTTTAGATGGGGCAGTATTCCTAGGTTAAATAAACAAAACACACCCTGATTCCCACAATAGAAACTGTGGTTCATTTGAACTTCTGGTCAGTTCTAGGAGTGTTCCTGCTTATAATTTGAAAGGTTGATAATAGGCTATTGAAAACTTTAGCACAGAGACATATTCATAACTGACAAGGAGCATCTGGAATCAAGTTTCAGTGTAGTGCCAAACTGGCTTTGTCTGACTCTTTCTGCTACTCCTTTTCCCGTAGCACTCTAGTAGAATCACTACCCTCCCCCACCCCATCAATGCTAGTGCTGCTTCTATAGTTGCACTGGAGAGTTTCAGATTTAACATTGTTCTGTTCAGTGACCTCCTTTCTCTCCATTACACAGTAGCCATCTGACTTTATTTTAGCTATTGTTTAATTCACTATTCTCTTTCTGTGTGCTATGGTCTTTTATTAAAGAAAAATATATTACTGAGTTGGAGGTATTTTGGCTTTTCATTATTACAGAAAATGAAAAGGAAGGGAAGGGACTTTCAGTTTAATAGAAAATATGTCACAATCATTGGGCCCTAAAGACTGAGACCCTTCGCACAAAAGAGAATAGCCACATTTCTCATGAAACAGTACAAGTTCTGTGATTTGTGTATTTGATGGCGGTATGCATGCCTCATGGTTATGAGCTTACTGCATATAGTCCTGGACATGCAGCAGTGGGAATGGAACTGACTATTGATAGACAAATCGCAAAACATTCACTTCCGTGCCCTGCACTGAGATTGTCACTGGAAATAAACCACATGACCCTTACATATGTTGGTGGGATGTATTCTGATCCTGATGGGATTACAGAGAAAATTTGTTTTCTATGCAAAGCATAATTAACCAGAAGAATTTACTGCCACACAATATTATTGAGACAATGAGTTTAGGAAGAACTATAAGAAAGACTACACATTACATTTGTATAATTTCAACTGTATAACTACATGCACAGTTAAGATTTTTTTTAAATAGTAAACCATCATGCTTTAGGGTATAAGTTAAGTACAAGCTGATGAAAACATAAGAATTGCCATACTGGGTCAGACCAAACGTCTATCTACTCTAGTATCCTGTCTTCCAACAATGGCCAAGGCCAGGTGCCCCAGAGGGAGTGAACAAAACAGGGAATCAAGTGATCCATCGCATGTCGCCCATTCCCAGCTTCTCAAACAGAAGCTAGAAACAATCATCCCTGCCCATCCTGCCTAATAGCAATTGATAGACCTCTCCTCCATGAATTTATCTAGCTCTTTTTTTAAACCTGTTATAGTGTTGGCCTTCACAACATCCTCTGGCAAGGAGTTCCACAGGTTGACTATGTACTGAGTGAAGTACTTCCTTTTGTTTGTTTTAAAGCTGATACCTGTTAATTTCATGTAGTGACCTCTAGTTCTTTTGTTATGGGAAGGAGTAAATAACTCTTCTTCATTCACTTTTCCACATCAGTCATGATTTTTTAGACCTTTGTCATATCCCCCCTTAGTCATCTCTTTTCCAAGCTGAAACATGACAGTCATATTAAACTCTACTCATATGGAGTAGAGCCATAATCATATGGGCTACGTCTACACTGGCCCCTTTTCCGGAAGGGGCATGTAAATTTCAGCAGTCGTCGTAGGGAAATCCGCGGGGGATTTAAATAAAAATGTCCGCCGCTTTTAAAAAAGCCGGAAAAGAGCGTCTAGACTGGCCCCGATCCTCCGGAAAAAGTGCCCCGATCCTCCGGAAAAAGCGGCGGACATTTTTATTTAAATGCCGCGGGGGATATTTAAATCCCCCGCGGAGTTCCCTACGACGACTGCTGAAATTTACATGCCCCTTCCGGAAAAGGGGCCAGTGTAGACGTAGCCATGGAGTAAGCCCTAATCATTTTTTTGTCCTTTTCTGAACTTTTTCCAATGCTAAGATCTCTTTTTTGAGATCAGGTGACCACATCTTCATGCAATATTCAAGATGTGGGAGTACCATACATTTATATTCTCTATCTTATTCTCTATCCGTTTCTTAATGATTCCTAACATTGTTTGCTTTTTTGATGTTGCTGTACATTGAGTGAATGTTTTCAGAGAACTATCCACAATGACTCCAATATCTTTTTCTTGAATCGTAAAGTTAACTTAGTCACACATTTTATACAAATAGTTGGGATTATGTTTTTCCAATGTGCATTACTTTGTATTTATCAGCATTAAAATTCATCTGCCATTTTATTACACAGTCACCCAGTTTTGTGAGATCCTTTTGAAGCTCTTCACTATATGCTTTGGACTTAACTATCATGAGCGGTTTTGTATCATCTGCCAATGAAGGTTAGGAAGAAACTATTTTCGGTAGGTAATTCTACAGAGTTCAGGTTTGCTGTTTCTTCCACTTTCCTCTGAAGCTTATATATCTCCTGGAGCAGCCCTAAATTCTAAAAATGAGTCTACATTCTCCCTTCTAAAAATTCTGCTATTCACCATAGGATCAAAGGATTCTTGTTTGATCATGTTCCAGAGCTGATTACCAGTGACAGCTCTTAGAGCTTGTCAACCAACAAACTGGAACAACTTCTTAGTATATATGCAACATACCCCACATTTAATTTAATTTAATTTAATTAATGGACACTATTTCAGGTTATTGCTGTCCTGTTTTGATTTAACTTAAGTTGGCTTTAACTGACTGAAATTAAATGAAAATAGGACACTTCATTTAAAGTAAGAGTGTCAGCACAGAGGCATGCTCTAAAATAATGTGTTAAGTCAGTTAAAACAGATAATGCTATCTGAGTTCCAATTTGTGTGTAGAGAATTCCTTAGTCTATTGATTTCTGAAATACTGGCTAATTCATGTTCAATGCTTCCATCTGGTGATCAAGTAAAAATTTACTGGCTATATAATCTCTAAGGGTATGTCTACACTTGCACCCTAGTTCAAACTAGGGATTCAAATGTAGGCATTCGAAATAGTCAAAGAAGCAGGGATTTAAATATCCCGCGCTTCATTAACATGATCTCGCCGGCACGTTACTCCAATCAACAGCTGTTTTGAAAGTGAAAGTGCGTGCCGAGACGCATTGGTTCGAACCAAAACCTTTAGCTCAAACTAACGTTACTCCTCATTTTTTGAGGAGTAACATTAGTTCGAACCAAGGGTTTTGGTTTGAACTAACGCGTCTCGACACGCACTTTCACTTTCAAAACAACTGTTGATCGGAGTAATGCGCCAGCGAGATCATGGTAATGAAGCGTGGGATATTTAAATCCCCGCTTCGTTGACTATTTTGAATGCCTACATTTGCATCCCTAGTTCGAACTAGGGTGCAAATGTAGATACACCCTTTGATATTAACTTACACTTCCAAGGACCAAGAAATAGTGAAAAGAAACAAACATCTTATTCAGGAAAAGTATGTGTGGCATTAAAAGCCAGAATAGAGACAAAAAACAATAACTTATGAAGACACTAACATAATGAATAGCAAACTAAAGCTAATTGACCTTGTCTCAGCCATAACACTTTTATATATTTACATCACTTCTATTTAAAAACATTAATGCAATAGAAATTCCACAATCATAAAACAAGAGAAAAGTTGATACCAACCCTGAGTATGGCCACAGTTCTCAAATTAAACAAACACCTAAATGCTTAAATCCCTTTTGAAAATGAAGGTTAGTATCTTAAATCAGTTAGGGTATGTATACACAGCAGTGTTATTAGAGAATAACTGGCATTATTCCAAAATAACATAGTGCGCATCTATACTACAAGCCTTTATTTCAAAATAAGGTGAGCTGGAGGACTTCTTATTCTGACTCCTGTAAACCTCATTTTACAAGAAATAAGGGAAGTTGAAAGAAGAGTGCTCTTCCTTCGACTTCCTGCTGTATAGACAGCGTCAAAAACCAGTTAAACTATTTCAACTTAAGCTATACAATTGACGTAGTTCAAGTTGCATAGCTTAATTCGACTTTTGCCCTGCTGTGTATACATACCCTTAGGCACTACAATTCTAAGCACAAAAATACCTAAATAGATTTAAAAATCTGGTCCTTAATAATTTTAGAAAATGGGAATTGGCAACCTCATTCACTTAGCTACTTTTGTAAACATTAGAATCAGTCAATAAATCACTTCCCCAAAATGTGGGCTGCTTGCCTAGATACACAATTTGCATCTTGACTGTGCTGTTTATGGTACTCGTCATGTTTGTAAACCACAATAGGTGCCAGCTAAGCCTGAGACAAGTGTATAAACTCTTTGCAGGATCATTTTACCAAAAGAAGACTTCTTTTGAATGGTAATGTCCAAAAAAACAACAAAAAAGGAAGCTTCTAGGATCCACAATCCCATTCTCTCAAGTTCAAGATACTGGAATACTAATCAGCTAGCACCAAACCTGCACTGTTCTGGACAGGACTAAATGTTCTTTTATCTTTTCCCTGACACGGTTGTCCTTGCTATATCATTGCATGCAGGTGACTCCGTCAATAGCTTCTTAACATTTCAATTCAAGGACCGAGACAGTGACACAGCAAGCAAAACAAAGAGCTCTCTGAAGTTGAGTGCTGAAGACAGCTGGAGAATCTATGTTTGCTTGAAGCACAGTTTAAACCAGGTTGGGTGAAGTAGTGACACTCATATGGAGAATTTGGGTGGGGCAATTTAAAGTGGACAAGCAGAGCTGAAAGAACTTGTGGGGTATGGGGGGAATGAGGAAGTTAGTGATGCAGATGCAGGAGCTGGGAGGAAAACCAAAGGAAAATTGTCAGAAGGAAACAATATGTGGGGGAGCGAGCCAGGTAGGTAAATACAGGAGAAGCTGACGATAGGAGTGAGGAAGCAGGGAGAAAGTGTGGGGAGCAAACTGACTAGGATGGGGAGAAGAGAAGGAAAGAAAATGTCTGGGAATGAGATAATGGCGGCTCCCCCACTCTGGGACTTAAGACAGAGTAAGTGGAATCCCCTGACAGAGCCTGCATGGGGAGCATGGGGGAGGGTCTGGAAGAGGGGATGGTTTTTTTGAGATGGGGTTAGGAGAGCAACAGATGCCACGCTGGAAGGTTTCATTCTCCCTTCCTCATTGTCTGGATTGCAGGCAGCTGGTGAGAGGGAAGGGTTGCTAATTTGTAGGAGGGAGTATTGTGCCCTCTTCTTCTCCCCCCACACTGAGGTTTGGTTTTTGACCAGAAAGCCAAGTCAAAAAGGGACTCTGATGGATCCCATCAACGCTGTCAACTAGGCCGTTAAAAGTCTGGTCAGCGGCACAGCAGAACCAGGATTAAGAGAGGCCTCCGGCTAAGAAGGCTCCATACCTGCCTTAATTCTGTGTGGCTCTCAGAATCGGTCACTTATTGACACTGCCCTCACAGCTCTCATTTGGCCAGGAACTGCATTCAATGGGCTGTGGGAGCAGCACCTGATGGAACAAGGGTAGTACAGGGATGGAGACTCCCTGTACCTACGGGCTGCAGGGACCTAGCAGCCCCTTCCTGAGAGACACAGTAAGTGTTGCCTGCATCATGCGCTCCCTACCTCCTCCTGCACCTCAGCTCCCTGCACCAGCCCTCAGCCCCCTGCTGTACCCCAAACTTCTCATTCCTGCCCCCAAGAGCTCACATCCTGAGCCAGAGCCTTCACCCACCCCTCACCCCCAAGCCCCTTGCCACAGCCTACAGCCTGCCCCACACCTTGAATCCCTAATTTTTGATCCTACAAAGAACCCACATCCCCATCTGGAGCCTTCACCCCCAAACTCACCCTCTAACTCCCTGCCTCAGTCCAGAGCCCCCTTCTGCACCCCAAACCACTCAACCCTGGCCCCACCCCAGAACCTGCATCCCCAACCAGAGTTCTCACTCTCTTCCTACACCCAAAGTCCTATCCCAGTTCAGTGAAAGTAAGTGAGGGTGGGAGAGAGTGAGCAACAGAGGGAGGGGGCCTCAGAGAAGGGCAGGGCAGGATAGGACCTCAGGGAAGCCGTAGGGCAAGGGTGTTCAGTTTTGTGCAATTAGAAATTTGGAACCCCTTACTGAGCTTTCCCCTTCATCTTGGTTGCTGGCAACAAGGAATGGGTGTGCTGTTTTGCAGTGGGGGCTCAGGGACAGCCCCTCCCCAGGGCATTGACCTGTCCCCTTCCCTCACCCATTATCTGTGCTAGGAGCCATGCCTGTCCTTCATTGCAGGCTGCAGTGGTGTTCTGACACTACCCCGCCATGTATTCCTCCTCATGATAGAACATGTAGTTGCCAGTGGGAGCAATCACAGCCTGTCTTTGGCAAACAGGCTTGCTCCACTGCCAAGCCCAGAGCTCCCCTGCCACATTCT
Source organism: Pelodiscus sinensis (assembly GCF_052426305.1). Classification (NCBI taxonomy): domain Eukaryota; kingdom Metazoa; phylum Chordata; order Testudines; family Trionychidae; genus Pelodiscus; species Pelodiscus sinensis. The sequence continues at coordinate 160,547,054 of NC_143053.1, forward strand.
TGCCAATTCTGCCCCACACACACACATACACCAACTTCCCTTCCATCTCATTCATTTATTACCTCGCTTTTTTCTGTACTGTCATCTCATGTGATATTTGTTCCTTTGTTTACATTGTTTATTCAATCTAATCACTCATCCTGATCTGCCACTGACTTGACCCTGGTGTTGACTTTTAAACCTAAGTAGGTGTGAAATGCTACCAAACCAGAATTCTTCACTCACTCATAGTGACTGGCTGACTACACAAAGAGCAAAGTAGTGGAAAGTAGTACCCCGCCCAAATTCCTTTCTATCTGTTGAAATGTTCACCCAACAGAATGTTCTGTTACCTTTACCCCAACTTCCCTATCCTTTGTCTCTCTTGTTCTCTGTCTTATTGGTTTCCAAGGAATCCACCCTCCGTCCTCCCAGCCACTCCCATCCCATTAATCTTTTGTCTTCCACAGAGCTGTCCTATCCATTGGACCATATGGGAAAGCTGCACCAGACCCAGCACTTTGGGGGACCCCATAGACTTACAATAGCTTGGGAAACCTGGTGCTGGAAGCAGTGGTCAGGCCCCCAGCACTCACCATGGCAGTGGGAAGCAGAGCGACCCAACCCCAATCTGCTCCCCTTCACTATCTCCCAGCCAGGTAGCTCTGCTTCACTGCACCAATAGGAAGCAGAGCAACCTTGCCCCAGCCTACTCTGCTCCTCCTCCCCCCGCCCCCCACACAGCAGTAGTCCCTTATGTCATGTTGCTCAGGGGAGGGGGCTTGGTGAAGGGATGGAATGGTGGCATGGGTGAGAGAAGCAGGGGCGGGAAGAGGTGAAGTGGGGATGGGGCTTTGGAAAAGGGTGAAGTGGGAGTGGGGAGAGGGCAGAGTAGGGCTGGGAAAAGGTGGGGTGGATCCTGGGGCAAAGAGGGAGATTTCCCCAGACTCCTCCACCCGTAGGGACAGCACTGATCTTCCAAGCCCCTGCCAATCAGCTGATCTGCTGACATCCCCCCTCACTACTTCTGGTCCTCTATGTCAGCCCTTCTACCAGCCAGTCATGCCTCTGCCTCCTCCAGCATGTAGATTCTGTGCCTTCTTCCTGGATGGAGTATCTGCCATTACTGTGTTCAGGGTGTGGCGGCAGAGACCATCCTCCATTTTGAAAGAAGGGTTGCGGAATGCAGAGGGCTAAACAAACTGGAGCTGCCACGGCTTACATCAGGGTCTTGCCGCTGGGGTAATATTAAAGTAAAATATTAACTTCAGTGTTAACTACAAACTCCCCAGGCCTTTAAGGACAATACATCTCCCCATTGATATTGTACCTATGCAACTGCAACAAACTGATATAGCAGGTGATAGAGAATGTGGAAGCTTAAGGAATGGATCTATTAAAAGGGTAGTTTAAAAATAAAAGTTTGTTGAGTACATTAAATCCCTTCATTGAGTCATATGTAAAACCTATGAGGAAACTAAGGAAGTTTGCAGGGTCAGATGCACACTGCACTGTAATATTTTCCTTCCTCTGTCCAGTCACCTTCATCAGCAGAGAGTTCTTACCCTTGAACAACGTTTCTGGCACAGTTTTCTCTAGAACCAGAAGAAAACACAGCTTTTGTTGGATCACTTTATTAGATCAAAGAGGGAAATAAGGGGTAAGCCTTCTAAGTAGTATTTATGTTTATATAGCACCCTCTGGTGTTAAGAATACAACATTCCAAGGAAAGTTGTATTAAAGCATCCATTAAATATTTTAAAGTGGAAATAGTCAAATATTTGTTTTGCTTTGGCTTGTAATTTAGGTTTGTTTCCTGGTGTAGTTCCTGGCTTGCTATGGACCTGAGTAAGCTAGGTGAAGACATACTTTCAATAGAGGAAAAAAAAACCATCTTCCAGGTTTCCAGGTTTTTCAGCTCTAACCCTTTCTAATCTTGCCCCTGCATACTTGCATTGTATGCCCATATTTATCCTTTGTAATCTGACTTAGTTTCCACTTTATATACAACTCCTTTTTGATTTTTAGATCATGTAAGATCTTCTGGTTGAGCCAAGGTGGTCTGTTACCATACTTTCTATCTTTTGTACACAGTGGAATAGTTTGCTTTTGGGCCCTTAATAATGTCCCTTTGAAAAACTTCCAACTCTCTTCAAATCTTTTTTCCCATTGGACCTTACCTACCAGCTTTCTGAGTTTACTAAAATCTGCCTTCCTGAAATCCATCATCTCTGTTTTGTTGTTTCTCTTCTACCATTCCTTAGAATCGTGAACTCCATGATTTCATGATCACTTTCACCCAAGCTGCCTTCCACTTTCAAATTTTCAACCAGTTCCTCCCTATTTGTTAAAATTAAATCTAGAACAGCTCCCCCCCAGTAACTTTCTTAACCTTTTGAAATAAAATGTCTTCAATGCAGTCCAATAACTTATTGGAAAACCTGTGCCCTGCTGTGTTAGTTTGCCAGCATATATTTGGAAAGTTGAAATTCCCTATCACCACCAAATCCTATGCTTTGAATGATTGGGTTAGTTGCTTTAAAAAAAAAAAGCCGTATCCACCTCTTCTGCCTTGGTAGGTGGTCTGTAGTTGACCCCTAACATGACACCCCCTTGTTTTATACCCCTTTTAAACTAACCCAGACATTCTCAACAAGTCTGTCTCCAATGTCCATCTCCACCTCAGTCCAAGTGCATATGTTCTTAATATATAAGGCAACACCTCTTCCCTTTTTCTCCTGCCTATCCTTCCTGAGCAAGCTGTACCCATCTAACCCAATATTCCAATTATGTGAATTATCCCACCAAGTCTCTGTGATACCAACTATGTCATGGTTGTGTTTATTTATTAGCCTTGAAGTTCTTCCTGTTTATTTCCCATACTCCTTGCTTTTATATACAGGCATCTAAGATACTGATTTGATTTTGTCCCCCCAGTTCTGCCTTGCCCCTCCTTTATCTCTGCTATTAAAGCCAATGGTCCCTCCCATTTTTGACCCATCTTCCAGGTTCCATGTTTTTCACTTACCTATGGGCTTTGGTCACCTGCCTCCGTCGAACCTGGTTTAAAGCTCTCCTTACTAGGTTAGCCAGTCTGTGTCCAAATCTGTTCCCCTTCCTCGAAAGATGAACCCTATTCTCTTGTGTTCATTGTTATGTTCTTATGAAATCATCCTTTTAATCAATTATATCTAGTAATATGACATTATGTAACGTCAGGAATTGCAGACCAATTTTTATCAACAGGATTTTATAAATGAAACAGTGTTAATCACTTTTGGATTAATTTGTTAGCAGTCTGTTAAGAAATGCCTTTGAAGAATCTGCTATTATACAGATTATATTATATATACAAATTATATATATTATTTTTAATACATTGTAACTAAAGTGATCCCATGTTGTAATTGAAACCCTATTTTAAACTTGATACTGCCTTAACTCTGTTTAAAGTTGGAGGGGAGAGTTAATTTCATTTAAAAGTGTGAATAAGGGCAGGGGGATAATGGGATCAATATCTCCCTCTACCTCCTTTCCTCCAGAACATCATTTTGATGGTGTAAAATCAACGCAGGTGAACCCTACATAAGAACTCACCCACAAAAGAGAGACAAAAGCCCCATCAAGAAAAAGATCACATACACATCTGCCAATAACTGATAACTCATGATCATACAATACTCTGGGGCAGTGGGACAGGACAAGATCTATGCACTAAAACATATAAAAAGATGGGTGCAAAACTATAGGATTGGGTCTATTGGTTTTATGATCATCCTCCAGAAGCACTGGTATGTATCAACCACCTCCTTGTGTCTAGACCACCTGGCCAGTGGACTAGCATGAGCAACTGAGGCAGGTAATTATATCCCATCCATAGAACTGTGTGTATAAGTGTGTGTATGTGTGGTGAAGAATTTCAGTAACGTGGCACAGAACATGAATTCTGAATTCACAATAAACATGGCATACTGCCTTATCCACAGAACAAGATTCTGCTAGTTCTATTTCTCTAAGTGCAACATACAGACCACTATTTACCTCTCATTATTTTCAATTATTATTTCTGTCACATTTGCACCATCTATTACAAGAGAGAAAAATACATTCATTTTCTTTAGAGTTATATAGAGTCCATAGTTGTAGAGTTTAATATTTTAAAAGTCACCATTGGATCCAAAATGATGGTGATGAAGGAACGCATAGACACTCTTTGGAGACATCGAATGTGGATTTGCTTCTATAGCTGAAGGCATTTCGGAATTCTCCACAAGAATCATGAATGACTAGGGGAGAGTTCCCTCTAAGCTACTGGAAAGCCTAGCTGTACAGATGATTAATGAGCTCCACTTAGTCAACTCTGTGCATCAACCCTGAGCCTCTGACTGGGTGGGGCTGATTAATCACCTGTGAAGCTGGGCTGCTGCTCAGCTTAAAGGGAGCAGTGGTGTCTACCATCACCTGAGGAAGTGGCGATGAAGGTAAGTTAAGAAGAAAGGTGATGACTGTTAAATCATCAGGAGAGAAGTAACAAGTCACCTGTCTCCAATCCTGAGTATAGTGTATCTCTCCTCTGAGCAGTGTTCCCTGCAAGCTGTGCGCTTGGGCGTCCACCCAGGAGAGGTTCAAATGCCACCCAGCTAGTTAGAAGGGCATCCACAGCATCCACAGCCAGCAGTGTGTTTCTATTGGTGGTACACATCCACACAGATGGAAAAAATTAGAGGAAACGTTGCCTTTGAATGCTTTTAATTCTCACTGAAGTTCTTTGAATCATTAAAGCACTTAAGCATATAATTCATTTTAAGCCATGGGACTTAAACACATGCTTAAGGGTTTTGCTGAATACATATGGACTTAAGTACACGTATAGAATTAAATCCATGTGGACCTTATTGAATCATGGCTTGGAAGCTAAAGAAAGGTTTGTCATATAATTGTTTATTGATATGAAAATAATTAAATTTCCTCAATAATTACTAAACATAAAACACAGTAAGGATTTATAGTACATCTTAGTTTTGTTCTTCTTTTGAAGCTAGTTTTAATGTTTGGCTTTGCAAATATTTAACATATTATTGCTAAAATGAATAAATAATGCTTTTTATATATTACCATATTCTAATGCTGCACATTAGGGCTATTTCCAATATACAGAAAATTGTAAAACCTTTTGTCCTCTGAAACAATACAAATAAACTAAATCTTAATTTAAGATTATTCAGCATGCTCTGCTACTAAAACACGGTTACAAATTATTAAATTAAGTGCATTTTGGTTGGTTTAACCTATCATGAGGTAAAAATAACTTTTATATGCATTTATAGTTATGATCATTATTTTCATACAAAAGAAATAGTAGCCTTCTGCTAATAACCAGCAAAGGGATGGGTACATCACACTTTACCAAGACGCTTCTTAATAAAGTGTCCCACTAATTTCTGTGGTCTCTGCTGATACTCCACAAGTACATCATGTGAGCTGCTAATCTGATCCCCTTCAAGTCGATTCAGAAGTGTGACACAAACCACAGCAGCTACAGATAAAAGGAATAGTATCTGTTAGAAATTACATTTAAGTAACTTTCACAGTGGGAAAGCATGAGAGCATCTTCTAAGTGTACACCCGTTTCCGAGATATCAAAACAAAAGAGGAGATAAAGCCACGGAAACTAATAGTTTCAGTGATGAGTTTGTGTAGTTTGCAAGAGAGCTACCAAGCCATTAGTAAAGTAAATGGAGCTGCTTCAACATGCAGTCACATTCAGAACATTCATGGCCATTGCATCATTAGAACCTTTTTCTGAACAGGATTTTTTTTCAATAAGTTTCCCACAATGTGTGAAGACGATTAGTAAAATTGTGTTAGAGATCAAAAGCTACGCGTAGGCTAACTTACCTGAGGTAGCTTGGATCCAACTACTGTGGTTAACACAATAGTAATAGAGCATATGCAATGTGGGATTCCCCAGCAGGTAATAAATGGGGGAGAGGGGAAGAAGTAATAAACACCTCACAAGAAGTCATGCTCTCATATCTCAGACCAATTAGAAAAGGAAGACTTTGTGAGCTTAGAGCAAACATATAGCAAATGACAAGAGTCAAGGCCCTTTGACAGGCAGGAGGGAAAGAGGGCAACTGTCCTAGGGCCTGGCAATTCAAAAGGGCCTGCAGCTCCTGGCTGTTGGTGCTGCTACCAGAGTGCCCTCCACCACACTCCAGGCAATACTGAGGGTTGGAAAGGGCAGGTGCACTGTGATCTGGGCAATGTGTAGGTCTGGCTGCCCTGGCCCTGTCGCTTCCATCAAAAGCCCCATTTCTTCTAAAAGAATTGCCCTACACACACACACACACGAGAGGGGTGTGACGGCTTCTTGAGAAGAGTAGAAAATGACTATTTAAAGTTTTACTTGCGCATTTTTTCTAAATTCATCTACCTAAACATTAACTACCTCATAAGAGAACATGCTTTTTAAACTGGGAACCACAGTATTCACCAGGCTACTAAAAAGCTTTCTTAATTGTTTCAGAATTGTTTGCAAATGCAAATCTTCTATCTATCTGTCTATCTGTCTTCCATTTTAATGTGTAAGTAAAGAATGTGACTGTAGTTTCACTGAACCTAAGCTCTTTTCACTTGAAAGGCACTATCTAAATGTAAGTTAATAGTTATTATTTCAATTTAGAATCAGTGCAGGGGGACTGATTGACTGAAGTTTCTTATTTAATTTTAAGGCAGTTACATTAGTTCCTCTGAATACTTCTGGACTTGAATGGCTGTTTCTCAGTGCTAGTCAAAAGCTGGAGAAATTACTAATCAGGTCTGAACTGGATAAGAGCTGTGTGAGGGAGTTTACATAGACCTGGCACAAACATACAGGCAGTACCCCAGCTGCTCTGCCCCAGGCGTCCCCAAGTCAGCTTCTGCTGAAACTGACCAGCGCTGACTACAGGAAGCCCGAGGCAGAGTTGCTCTGCCCCGGGCTTCCTGGAATCAGCTGCTGATCAGTTTCAGCAGCAGCTGACTTGGGGATGCCTGGGGTTCTTAAGTTGATTCTGTATGTAAGTCAGAACTGGCGGTCAGTTTCAGCAGCGGCTGAATCTGGACGCCAGTTCCGACCTACATACAGATTCAACTTAAGAACAAACCTACAGTCCCTATCTTGTACGTAACCCGGGGACTGCCTGTACTGCATAGTTCTGGCAAATCAGACTAAAATAAGTTTAACAACATCTATAAATATTTATAATCATATATGCTAATAGTATAGTATAACTTTCCACTGCAATGAATGTAATGCTTTAAACTCTGTATACTGTATGTTTTCTACAACACAGATGATTTAGTCTAAATAAAGTGCCATTCATACAATTACCTCTGACACCACTAAGATTACAAAGAGCAGCAAAAACTGAAGATTCCATCTCAATATTTCGGACTCCAGCATCATAAGCATCCTTCAAATACTTCAGTTTCTCTTCTTCAGCATATGAGCAGATTGCACCATCCAGACGGGCTTGGCCTAAAAAGCATAAAAATATATATATTTTTTTGTACTGATGAAAGTACAGGGGACAGCTTCAGCTCCAAGGGACACAAAATTGTTATAATTTCTAATATACCCTTCCTAATTTTTATCACTGCACTAACCTCTGTTTTTACTTGAAAGGCACTATATAAATGTAAATTGTTAGTTATTATTTGAATGTAGGATCAGAATAATTAGAAATGAAAAGACCAACTAAATGACCAGTTTCATAAACAGGAAAATGTAGGATATAATCCCTCAGATGAACTAAGTTTCGAATTTTAATTGTGACATTTTCTCTCGGCTGGTTTGATGTATTGATTATTTTTTAGTTTAGTAGGCCCCTAGGAAAGCATCCAGATCTGCTAACACCTTTCTGATACAGAGGGTAGGAACAAGCTGAGCCCTATTTATGCTTCAGGACTTTTTAGATAATGAGAGATAAAGAGTTTCTTAAAGTCAGACGATATTGTGCCTATTTTTAGGAAAGAGTTAGTTTAGTCCTGCTCTTTGGGGCTTCAGCCTTAGAGGAACAAATTTTTAGTTATTAAGTGGTGTTAGACTGCATGTAGCCAAAATAAATGTTATTGTTCTCTAGTTATCATATTTTTTGTATTCAGGAACTGCATTCCAAAGCTGATGTTCTCTCTCTGTTTGCCAGCATCAGTGGAAAACCTGTTGGTGTACTTTTAGAACCCACTGACTGGACCATGGACCCATTACCCTTTCTAATGGTGACTGAAGAAAGCCACATACTGACATTGCTGTGTTTGAGATCCGGATATAACCTTGAGCACTGCTAGAACCAAGGATTGTGTGCTCTCCAAACAATATATCCAGCCACAACTAGAGGCAGATACTTGGGGAGAAAGCTTGTTCTCAGAAGATTTCTAGCTCAGTTTGTAAACCTGGCAGGTTCATAGAAGCATCTGAATTTTTGTGATACTTATCTAAATCGATCCCAAATTTAAATCCTTGATTCTTGCTTATCCCAAATCCAGCAGTACTGACATAAAATCCAGTTATCCAATTAATTGTTAATTAAGGATGAACCAAAAATTCGTTGCAGGGCTGCTTACAGAGAATTTTGCTTAGGCACATGAGCAATTAAAAAACACACCAATAACTCTCATTATCAAATTCTATCATGTGCTAAATGGGATAATAGAAACTCCATTAGAGAAATACCCTGATACTTCAGCAATCAAAAGACATATGATTTATGATCTGTCAATCATTGTCAACTCTCTCTTCAGATAATCATTTAGGGTATGTCTACACTACATTTCTATTTCGGGATACCAGAGGTATATATCATGAAATAGCTACCCCGCATCTACAAAAGCCGCCTGTTATTTAAAAATATTTTTCAAAATAACGGGCACACTATTTTGCTATCCCGGTAAACCTTGTTGCACAAGGGAATGGCTCGAAATAGCGTGTTATTTTGAAATTTGGTGCTGTGTAGATGCGCCAAATTTCAAAATAAGCTATTTCGAAATAGTTTTGAAATAAAATACGCAATTTTCATAGTGCAAATTGTGTATCTTATTTTGAGTTTAGGGTGCTGTGTAGATGCATCCTTATGGAAGAAAAACACCACAAAATTACTTCCCAATACAGCCGAGTGATTAAATATGTGCTTAAATTTAAGCATGTAAGCTGTACTCTCATTGAGATCAACTGGACTATTCATCTCATTAAAGAAAAGCACATATTTAGGACTTTGTTGGATTTGAGCCTTAGTCCCCTAATCCAGTTTGATTTGCATACGTTCCTGCTAACTAATTTACTTCTGTTATTCTGTTGCTAGACTTACCTTCATAGAAATCCAAAGTGCACATAGTATTTCCAATAACAGTATTGAACTGATTTATCTCCTTACTGCACTGCATCAATTCCTTAGCTAGTTGGTCATCTAGATTGGTACTGCGAATTACAGTCTTGCCCAGAATAACCTGTTCAAACTGAGGCTTGAAGGTAGCATCTACTGATTGCCGGGTTACTACCACTGAGCCTGGCTCCAGACCTGTTGTAAAAAAATATATATATATATATAGTGAGCTGTTCGGCCTCTCTGCTTATATGTAAACAAGGTACATTATAGCCCAGTCCTGCTCCTACTGAAATCAATCAGAGTTGCCACTAAACTCAATGCTAGAAGTGTTAGGATCTATGTGTATGCTTATATTTACTATTCCAAACGTTTCAAAATAACTCTACAGAAGAGACACAGCATACTGCCAATTAAAAGGTTATTTATATCAAAGACATAGGGCCATCAAGTAAGCTTAATGGTCTGACAAATCCAAACTGTTTTGGAAATGTTTCATGTAGGGCATAAATGACTTTTTCCCCAGCTTGCTGCAGATCTCTTCAATCAAGCATATTTTCCTGTCTGGGGAACAAGATATCATCTTTTATTTTAAAATTATATAAATAAAAAAATTCATTATCTAATGGGTAATAAAGTTTAAGGAAAAATAAGACTGCTATGTGTGACTGAAAATGTAAGAAACACACACACACACACACACACCTACCTCTCTCTCATATACACTATTTCATGATCCAGAATTCTGGACTAAGGTGTGAAAGATAGGTGTGTCCTAAAGCAGAACTAAGATCCATTCACTGGGACTGTGTACCAATATTTTAAAGATGATATTAAAATACTAAAAAAGGTGTGTTTTTTAATATTGGACTTGCATTCTTTTTCACTTTTCTATGGGTATGTCTACACAGCAAAGTTATTTCAAAATAACAGCCCTTATTTCGAAATAAATTTCCTAGCATCTACACAAGCCAACTGCTATTTTGAAATTAATTCAAAATAGCAAAGGGCTTATTTTGAAATTGGTAAACCTCATTCCATGAGGAATAGCGCCAATTTCAAAATTGCTATTTCAAAATAAGCGCTGTGTAGACGCTTATTTCAAAACAGGGGGCCTCCAGCACTTCCCAGGGTGCCCTGCTAGCCTCCCTGGCTACAAGGTAACTTCTGACCTGATGCCCTGCCGGAACCAGTTTTGGCGGGCCTTAAATGTGATTCAGCATCCAATCAGTGTGGACGCGCTAATTAGAAATAGCAAAAAGCTATTTCAAAATGCATTTTGTGTGTGACGCGCTATTTCAAAATAAGAAATTTCAAAATTAGATATTTCGAAATAACACTGCAGTGTAGACATACCCTCTGATGCCTTGAAGAAGCCCTGAAAAGAATTTCTTCTGTTTTTCTTAATAGGAGAACAAACAGGAATGCAAATTTCAGTGCTCCCTTGTTTGGGTGGAGGACTTCCCTAGGATGCATAATGTGACCACTGACACCTTAATTTAAAAAGTGTGATTGCTGAATCTTGATCCTAGTCACTCTTTATCCAAAATGTTTAGTTATTTGAGTCAAATAGATATTAACAAAAACAAGCCAAAAAGTTTTACACCGTCTGCTTAAAATTCCTTTTCAGTTATTCAGCTGTCACTCTCTTGACTCCTGTGTCACTATTTCACTAGTGAAGTGTATGTCTACACAGCAACATTATTTTGAAATAATTAGCATTATTTTTAAATAACTTAGCCCGTGTCTACACAGCACGCAGCTATTTTGAAATAATGGTGAAATGCTGTCAAGCGGAAGGACTTCTTATTCCGACTCCTGTAACCCTGTAACCCTTCTTACTCCAACTCCTGTAAGGAAAGTCGGAGGAAGAGTTCTCTATTTTGAAATAAGTGCTGTGTAGATGCTCCCAAATTTGAAATAAGCTATTACTCTGCTGTGAGATGCACCCAAACTAAATTATTAATGTAAAAACTAAGCAAAATATTTAAAAAAATATTCAGGATTTCTTTATACATTGTAAGGAAGGAAAAGAGAGCACCAAATCCAATTTGTTTTCCATTGCAAGGCACCTTTAACCTCTGTTTTCTCTGTAAAGTAAGGGTGCTAATATTTACTTAATAAATATTCACAAGACTGTCATAGGCATTAACTAATATGTAAAGACTTCTGAAAATGAAATACGTATTAGATCTTATTGTTATGCCTATGTGTTATAAAACTTTAACTACAAAGATGCTATAATTTTTAAAAAAGAGAAATATCAAGGGAAAATACCTATTCCACCGGAGGTGCCAATGCGAATAATGGTTACATTGGAGCACTTGGAGTGATACAACAGCTTTATCAGCTCATGCAACATGATTGCTATAGAAGGGATACCCATACCATGCTGAAATGAAATCAGAAATTCACACTGAACATTCATATACATTATTAACAGAAGAGTCAGAAACTGGCTGAATTAAAATGAAAAATACATGCAAAAGTAGTCTTATGCAGACCTAACCTATGGGCCAGTGTAGAAGTTTACTGTGGTCAATGGAAAAACTCCTAGGCTATATCTAGACTGGCATGATTTTGCGGAAATACTTTTAACGGAAAAGTTTTTCCATTAAAAGTATTTCCACAAAAGAGCATCTAGATTGGCAAGGATGCTTTTGCGCAAAAAGTGCTTTTGTGCAAAAGCATCCCTGCCAATCTAGAAGCACTTTTGCGCAAGAAAGCTCCAATGGCCATTTTAGCCATCGGGCTTTCTTGCGCAAAAAATTGAAGTGCCTGTCTACACTGGCTCTCTTGCGCAAGTATTCTTGCACAAGAAGGCTTATCCCTGAGCAGGAGCATGAAAGTATTTGCACAAGAAGCAGTGATTTTGTACATTACAAAGTCAGTGCTCTTATGCAAATTCAAGCGGCAAGTTTAGATGCACCCCTATTGACTGCAGTGGTGCAGTGTTCCCATATACCGTGGGTGATGTTAATTTTTAAAAGGTTATATTCTCTATACTGTAAACTAGTGTTTCTCAACCTTTTTTTATAAAGTACCCCTTTTTCAAAAAAAAAATTTGTAAGTACCCTCAGTACCCAGTTTTCAGACTCACACAAAAAAATTCTACTATTGCAACACATTTGTTCAAACAACTTAATTATAGCCGGGCAAGCGATGAAATTTTTTAATGTAAAAAGTACAAAAATAATAAAGTGCTATAAAAGTTAGAATAAAAATTCACTTTTCTCCAAATTTCAGCTGTGTTGACATATTGCCCAGATGTCTCTCAAGTACCCCTAAGGATACTCATACCACTGGTTGAGAAACACTGCTCTAAACATGAGTCCCTTTGTAATCTTTTACAGTTACATGCCTTCACAAAGCTTCTACAGAGCCTGAGATCAATGTTCCCTCTTGTTCTTAATGACCTGAAACAGGGATGTGTCCAACTGAGCTAAAATCTTACAAAAGGTAGAATCTACGGTTTATTTAAAATTGTGAATGTGCTCCAGCTCACACCATGATATGACAATTTGCACATTAAGAGGAAGAGAGCACAACATGGCCACAGTTGTGGTGTTGATGCTATGGGGTTTGGGGTGGGTTTTCCCATGCTTATGCGTATGTCCACACTGCAATTAAAAAGGCCCTGGGCACTGTGGGTACATCTAGACTGCACACTAAAATCAAAATAAGATACGCAATTTGCACTACACAAATTGCGTATCTTATTTCGATTTTATTTCGAAGTAGGCTATTTCGAAATTTGAAACGTCTATACGGTGCCAAATTTTGAAATAAAGCACTATTTTGAGACATCCCTTATTCCTCGTGGATCGAGGTTTATAGAGATGCCGAAATAGCGCGTCCTTTACTTTGAAAATTATTTCAAAATAGCAGATAAGTTCCTTTGACGTGGGGTAGCTATTTTGGGATACCTTGCAGTCTAGACGTACCCTGCGTGTAAGAACCAGACCAAGTGACTTAAGCTCATAGGGCTTGGGCAGTGTAAATGTTTGGAGCCCAGGGTTGCAGTGGTTTCAGAGCCCATGCTCTCTACCCTCAGTCCAAACATCTACTCTGCAATTTTTTGCCTGCAGCACAAGCCTTGCAAGTCTAAGTCCCCTGAACAGGTCAACTGCAGCTGTGCCATTGGTCTTTTATTGCAGTGTAGACATAGTCTATGACATAGTAGTATAAATCCAGTGGACTTTCATTGGTACTTGTACTCCTAAACCACCTAAGTACCTTTTGAAAATCTGAGCTATAGCTACCTCTGTCCCTCCCCCATAAGCACTGTAGATAAGCCATCTCTGTGTTCTCTCTAGAATAGGACAAGTAAGGTAGAAAACCTAGGGCTTGGGATTACAAAAGGTTGTGGTGGCAGCCAGGAATCACTGGGATGTAGGAATACACCAGCCGTGCTCCCTTTCTTCTTTCCAGTTACCGTACTTTGCACCATTGAAATACACCTAAAAATTCGGATTTATATCCTCTAAAGAAATGTTTAACAGAAATAGGCATGCATGTCCCACTTAAAATATACTTGAATTGTTGATTCAGTTCCAACTAAGGCATTGCATATTGAAAAACGTTCTGTTTTTCTACTTCAGGAATACTCAAAACAATAGTCACGGACTAAGCCTGGTTCTTTTTTTGAAGTACTGGCAAATATAATTCCTCCTCCACTCCTCTTAATGCTTAATACTTACACTGACTGATAACACGGGTCCTACTTTGTACATGGCATAACGATCAGTTCCCTCACAGATGTTGGGATAATCCCCACTGGCACTTTCAAGTCCAAGCTCTTTAGCTATGTAGGTGGTAAAAGCTTTCATCCGTGAAGGGCTTCCTCCAACACATACAAACTAGCATGGATAGAATTCAATACATCAAAACAGTTAGGCAGTTGACTTCATGAGGCAGCATATTCAAGAACAGTCAAAGTTAAATATAATCATACAAAAGATTTAATCAGAATTATTCCCAACTACATTATTTTTAGTATTACACTCCTTGTAGAGAGGTCTGTAAAGATGAATGTTTGAATATAAGGCTTAAAAGGGTCTCTGCCATTGCCTGGCAATGGAATTTCATCACTAAAGTGCAAAATGTAGAACTAGGCACACATACATTTAAAATGGCACTTTGAACTGGGATGTGTTTTAAATAATAGGTACAGAATGCAGCGTGAATGTAAAAGAGAAATTACTTGAATATGCCAAGGGAGACAGGGCTCCATAACTGTACTGGTATATAGGAATGAACCAGGAGCCTGAGAGAGTAGTTCTCAATCAGGAAATAGTAGCATTGACAAACTGAAGAGTTCAAACAACAAACCTAAATAAGCCCATGAGATTTATTTCTGATCCAGTGTCCACACATAACTCATTTCTAGGGCACATTCATTGTAATGTCTTTGCTAATATCATTGTATCGTAAAAAAGAAAAACAATGAATATATAAAATATACCTTAAAAATAGGTTGCAGATGATGCATTTTCTGTCACCTCAGGAGTATTATTTCAAGTACGGAGGTTTTGTTTTTAATAGACTGAGTAACTCATCTGACTTCATATAAACCTTGTAAAAGAAGCTACCACAGTACATGCAAAAGGACAAAATGCTACTTTACTCAGTAAATGAAAGATGGGTAGTATCCACTCAGTCCTTAGGGTATGTCTACACTTGCACCTTCTTTTGAGAGTGGGATGCAAATAAAAGACATTTGAAATTGCAAATGAAGCCGGGATTTAAATATCCCGTGCTTCATTTGTATATTTGCATTGTGGCTCTATTTTGAAATAACAGACGCTGCTAAGACGCAGTTATTTCGAGAGAAAACCCTCTCTCGAAATAACCCTTATTCCTCACACAATGAGGTTTACCAGTTATTTCGAGAGTAATATTTTCTCTTGAAATAACCGTGTCTTAACAGCATCTGTTATTTCGAAATAGTGCTATTTTGAAATAGTGCCATAACACGAATATGCAAATGAAGTGTGGGATATTTAAATCCCGGTTTCATTTGCAATTTTGAATGTCTTCATTTGCATCCCTCTCTAGAAAGAGGGTGCAAGTGTAGACATACCCTTACTCAAATAAAACTTCAGTTAGGATGCTATGACCTTGAACCTACTTCCACTGCAATGAGTGAACATTTGGAATTGGCTTCAGAGGAGACAGGATAAGGCCTCAGAAGGGAGATTTTCCTGACTGACATCTGACTAGAGATTGCAACATTCGGCCCAATAATTACAAAAGGACACTAATTTTGTAAATCTAAATATTGTAGGTTGATGCTAGTGTTCCCTCTGGGTTCTTATCTCTTTTCTATGCATTCTTCAAACTGATTCATGCTGCTGTCTTTAACCTAATTCTGGACACAATTGCATTTCAGTGGGAGTTGCACAGTTGGCTAACGTGTTTAAACTTCCAGAATGAAATCAAGGTTCTTACCTTTATATCTCCAAACAAGGCAGGAAAATCATGGGTGCCAGTACCAAGAGCAAAATGGTACAATATATCATCTTTCATTTTCTCAAGGTGAGGGTTAGAGAGATGAATTAAGCTGTCTCTGTCCATATATAATGGAAAATATATATTAAACTCAAAAAACTCCTATGTTAAAAGACCATTATTAATGTTATAAAAGTCTAGTGTTCAAAAGTTTAAAAAAAGCCAGAATTAAAGTTGCCTGTGCACCTTTAACTTACCCCCTTGTGTGCATGTGTGCATGCCTTATGAGACAATCTTTAATGACACCATCACATACTAGGTTTTTTTTCTTTCTAGAAGACCTCTACCTCATTCAGCGTACAGGAAGAACCATGCTCATTACACAAGCAGCTATTCAAAATTATGTTTTATCCTTTTTAGTGTGTAGTCTCAGGCCTTATTCACTGCACGATACTTAAACCTTTCTCAAAATAGAAAATTATTAATTTCCCCAGGGCTAAATCTGAGAGCTCCATTAATTTATTTTCATGGCCCCTCTGAGAGATGAAAGTGTTTTATTATTTCCCATTTTACAGATAGGAGCGGAGGCACACTAATTTCAGGTGCAAAATTTGAAATTCCTAGGGTACGTCTACACTACAACACAATTTCGAGGGAACTAGAGCTATTCCCGAAATAACTTAATACACCTCTACACAACAGGCAGATATTTCAAAATAATGTCAAAATACTGTCAAGCTGGAAGATTTCTTATTATGACTCTTGTAACCCTCATTGTATGAGGAGTAAGGGAAGTCGAAGGAAGAGTGCTCTATTTCGACATAAGTGCTGTGTAGACAATCCCTATTTCAAAATAAGCTACACAATTGATGTAGCTCAATTTGCATATCTTATTTCCAGTTAAGCCCTGCAGTGTTGATGCACCCTTGGAAACTGAATTTTTGGAGTATGTAGCTTTATGCAGTACTTTATATGTTCAAGACCCATCTCTCATTGATTTCAAGGTATGTGTGAGCTTTTAGCAGTTCTGCAAATCAGATGTCAGCATCTCAAAATTGGCACTCAGAAAATTAAAAACACACAAGTCGGGTACATCTATACAGCTGCGTTATTTCAAAATAACTAATGTTATTCTGAAATAATTATGCGAGGATCTACACAGCAATTCCATTATTTCAAAATAAATTTGAAATAAATTATTCCAACTACTGGAAGCCTTATTCCATGAGGAATAACACCTATTCTGAAATAGCTATTTCTGAATAGCTGTAGTGTAGATGCTCCACTGCTGCTATTTCGAAATAGTGCCTTCCCGGGGCCATTCAAAGTAATTACTCCTCACTGCCTCCTGGGGCTCTACATCAAGATAGCACATCCATACTATGGAAGCCTTCCTCCGACTAATTTTGGGGCTTGTAATGCAGGCGTGTTATTTGACTTGCCCACCATCACACAGGAACTTTGTGGCATAGAAGCCATAACATGACTCTGTTCTTTGCCTTCCTGCAATCCCCTTTCTCATTCACATCACATCTTCCAACTTCTTCAATAAAGGATCATACAAACAACATCCTCCTTAACTACACAACCCTGATTCATCTCCAGAGTAGATCCAATCTATGCGCTGAATGAAAGTCCAATGAGAAAAAAATCTATATAATAATGAAATTAAAAACTGCATTATTACGCATCCTTTATTCCTGGGGAAATTCCATGCCAGTGTGCACATGGAGAATTCATGTCTGGCATAGAATTTTGTTTCCGCACAGAAAATACATTCTTCCCGCGAAGTGATGCAGTTCCACCTTTTGCCCACCAGAGGCCTCTGTAGTGCCAGAACAGCCAGGATCATGAATACAGCCAGCTGCTTCTGGTGCCATAGTGACCTCTGATAGGCAAAAGGCAGAACTACAGCACTTCTAGGGAAGGTTGCATTTTCTGTGGGAAAACAAATTCTGTGCATGTGCAGTTGCACAGCATTCCTCCAAGAGCAGAAGCTCATCATAGCACTTAGCCAGTGGAGCTAGTTTAGGAAAGACAGAGTGGGGCACAGATTGGGGTCAGAATGGATATTGAGGGGAACAGAGTAGTGAGGTCAGGACAGTGTTCGCCAGAGACTGAATGAGAGTCACAGTACAGGCCACATAGGGATGGGGACTGCAGGCTCATGCAGGATAAAGGAAGAGGATAAAGAGACCCATAGGAATGGAGGAGCAGGGATGTGACAGATGTGCCTGACTGAATGGGAGAGACTTGAGGTCAGCCAGGGTCTATATAGGGAGGCTTCCCAATGCCCTAACAATCCCATCTTTATTCCTGCCCCTCTTCCCCCACCAAAACCTGTCCATATTTTTCACACCCACATCCACTCACTTTCCAGTTCCACTATAGGCTCCTTCCCTATCCCTCTGCTCCTCCATCACACCTGACTACCTAATGCCTTTGCACTGTTTCTGAGGGGAGCAGAAAATACATTTCTGTATTGTAATTTAAATAAATCACTTAACATTCTATATTAACACGACTAGTTTTTTAATCAAGCTGGTGGAATAAATCACCAGGAGTTTGCCTTTATCTGTGCCCCGATAGACAAGGTAGTCTCTGCAAAATTATAGGATCTGTCAAAAAAGGTTTTATTTTCGACAAATCTGCGTCTAGACTGCTGCTTTTTTCTGAAAAAAACTCCATTTTGAAAAAAGCGGTGGCCATGTTTATGCTAATGAGGTGCGGGATATTTAAATCCCTGCTTCATTAGCAATTTCCATGTGCCTAATCTACATCTCTCTGTCGACAGACAGGTGTAGTCTAGACACACCCTAAGTAAATAAAAATATCTGAGGGCTAACCATTGATCTTTGATACTCATTTTCTTATACCATCATAAATCTAAAGTAAGACTGAGATTAGTGGATTGAAATATTTTTTTCAAAATTCCAAAATACATGGGATGAAATTCTGCCACCATTCAAGTCAATGATAAAACTCCCACTGACTTCAGTTGAGCCATGATTTCATGTATAGTCTCCACTCAATTTGCACAGAAAGCTATAGTGGTATAGCTATTCTGGCAAACCCTTCTAATGTAGACGCAACTGATCCTGACAAGAGTGCTATTGTTAATACATCTTAAACCAATTCTCTGAATTAAATAAACCATACCTGCCAAAGTCTTTTTGTTGTTGTTGCCAATATAACAGAGTCCACACAAAGGCTTTTACCAGTACAAAAATGTTGGGGAAAAAAATCACATGCCTAACTGATATTACAGTAGTAGCAAAAGATTTGAGCTTAGACCTGACCTCATTCTATATATGTTCTTATAAAGTTTTACTATTTAAACATAGATTATGAAATGAAAGACAAGCTATTTTAGAGAAATTAAAAGTGGTAAGTTTATATAAATTCAAAGTGGCTACTGAAATTAGTTTTGATTCTTACTTTGATGACTGTTCATCGTCAGTCTTCTTTTTAGATGTAGCACCAGGTGCCATTCTGTACAGTTAGACCTGAAGAAAGAAAACAGCATATGGCACTTCAGTGGCAAAATAAGACCCCGCTTCTACAAAGACCTTTATGTGTGCTTAATTTTACACATTAAGTAGTTCCACTTTAAAATGTGTTTCATTAACTGCAAAACAGATATTGCATCTACACTACATAGTCATTAAACTTAAGTAAAAAAAAAGTAATGATAATTTGACAAATAATACAATCCATAAAAAATGGTGAGATTTCAATAATGTGAGCATCTGACCATTTGAATTCTTTTAATGTGCATGTACCTAAAATTAAAATGCATGATTTTACAGCTGGTGCCAGTGGGTTAAATAGCATTGCATCAGAACTTGTACTACACAAAAACAGTTTTGTCATTCTTATGTAAAATAGAATTGACTCATTCTCTATGACTAAGACAAGTTATAAAACGTCTAAAGGAAGTTCTGCATTATTCTTTAGCCCAAATAAGTAAATACATAAATGGTCTGTGAATACTATTGTGTCAAATCTCTTCCTTCAAAAACACTCAACCTAATGACTGCAAAAGGAGGAAAGAGTCATATTTTGTAACAAAATTACAAAATAAATTCTTTCCGAGAAAGAAACACGGAAGATCTGATGAAACAAACCTGAATATTTGCATGTGGAAAATAAGAAATCTGTTGCCTCTTTTTAACTCTAGCAGCTAGTTAAAGTTTGGAGACCTGGGGACATTCCAGCTGGAAACTGAGTCTCATGCTTTTCTCTGAGGTAGTCTTGTTTATTTATAAGGAATGAGAAAAGTCCTGTGTTGCTGAATGTGGAAGAAACCAAGTATAAAAGAAGCAATTTCTTAATCTATGTCTAGACTACAGACCTTACAGCAACACTGCAGTACTGCTGCAGTTGAACTGCGGTGCAGTGTAAGGTCTTGTGAGGGAGAAAGGAAGGCCTGGCATCACAGGGGTTAAAGAAAGCCTATGGGCCCAGACAGTCCTGTCCTGATTTACCTGCAACCAATGCCAGGACTGGAGGAAGGAGCCTGACTCAGTTTGGCACTGACTAACAAGGAGGCCGGAGCATGGCTCAACAATCATAAGGACATGAACCAGAGCCTGTCCACTCAGCAGCCATGGGGGCAAGTAAGCACTCACACCCTCACTAGAAAAAAAGGGGAACCTAATGCGAAGCCCCAACTAAGGGGAATCTGGACTCTTCGGGTCACATCCCAGATGTAAGGACTTCACTACGGAGTGGTTCAGAGCTCCTGGGCCAGGAGCACAGCCTCCTTTTTCACCTGTTTGCTCTGCTATCTAGCCACTAGGCTACACAGTTGCCAGGGACCAGGTCACAGGTCTCTTGTGTAGCTGGTTTATGCCAGCAAGAGAGAGCTCTTCCACCTGCCTAATTAAGCTACTCCCAATAAGAGGCAGTAGCTATGTCAGCAGGAGGGTGTTTCTTACCCAGATAGTGCTGTCCACTAGGGATGTTAGATATTGTGTAATTGAATAGTCATGTAACTGCATGAAATATTAGCGGTTACTTGACTACTCTATAGTCCCTGGGGGTGGAAGGTGGGGGCGGGGCTGGCAGCCAGTGTGCTCCCAACCCCATTCCCGGGGAGCCCCCTGCCATCCCCCTTTGATACAGAGACAGCAGCACAAGGTGGCAGGTGGGAGCCGGTCCGCCAGAGGAGTTAATTTAAGAAACAGCTCCCTCTGCAGACTGGCTGCCTGCTGTCTTATGCTGCTGCCTCTGATACAGAAGCAGCAGTGCAAGGTGGCAGCAGTCCCTGTTCCCAGGAAGCTTGGACCCCCCACAGACAGGAGCTGCTGCCGTGGACCAGCCTTTGTTTGCAGAGAGCTGGACTAAAAGAGGCAGCAGCACAGGGTGGGGGGCAGGCGGCACCACTGATCTGGTGCTGGGGGGAACCGGCTTTTAATCTGGCTCCCCCTAGCACCATCTCCTGGCTGCCCCCCACCCTGGCTGACTCTGTAGGAGGCAGCAAGGAGCAGGGCAAGCAGATCCGGGGAGCCGGCAAGCCAGGGGAGCCTGCTTGAAAGCTGGATCCCTGCGTTTATCAGCTCCAGCCTGCCCACCTCACTGTCTGCACTGCTTCTTCTCTATCAGAGGTAGCAGTGCATGGAGGAGAGGGCAGGCAGATCGGGTGCTCGTGGGGAGACTACTTAAAGCCAGCTCTTTAGGGGCACCGGCTCCCACTCCTCCCCCTGTGCTGCCTCTGATACAGAGACAGCGGGGGAGAAGCAGGGGAAAATGCATGTAGTTGGCAAGATTAACCGATAAGCCCAGACTTATCAGTTAATCATGTAGTCGACTACACATTGACGTCCCTCCCGTCCACACCAGCATTTTTGCCAGTGACAATTATGTCAGTCTGTGGCGTGGGTTTTTTTCATACCCCTGGCTAACAAAACTTTACCAACAACAGTGGTAGTGGAGAAAAAGTGTATATACTCCCACCCCTTACCCCCAAATCTCATGAGCCAACTCCAATCCAAAAGTGCTCTCTCTAGCTTTTTTTCCAGGGTCCCAATATCCTTAGGCTCCTACTTGGCTTTTTTTTGCCTCTCTCACTATCTGTCCTCAGTTTGTATATGATCTGTACACACAAACTCATAAGTTTTGTCTTCAGTTCGTGTGAGACCTGTTTACATACACAGCCTACCCACGATAATACTCACACAAAAGCTTCTAGGCAGAGTCATGCAGGGCAAGTTGCTTTAGGTGAGAGCTTATGCTCACAGCTATATTAACTGAAGGATAAATTTACCCTTCTCAATGTAAAGGGGGTTTCAACTCAACTTATAACAGGTTTCAACCTAGTTCATAACAAGTTATTAAGTACAGAAAATGTGTTGATGCCTAGAGGAAGTATTTTCCCCCTTTATTTTAGGTAATCAGTTTTATCAAAAGAAATTATAATAAACATGTATAGACACATAGCAGCAAACTAGCAAAGTACTGGGTCAAATTTCATCACCAGTTACACTGGGCATGGAATTGCCTCTGTAATTATAGTCACACATCATTACAACTGCTTAACAGAGGAAAAACATAATTATTAAATGGAGTAATATTTGCATAGCATCATGCTACAGTTCTTAGGCAATTATTGATCCAACTATGCAAGAGAACTGGAGTTGTATTATTTCCAACAATAAGAATACATAGTTATATAACTAATACAACTAATATATTACCCTTACACATGTGGGCTACATTTGATCCTACTTGGAGTACAGGCAGTCCCCGAGTTACGCAGATCCGACTTACGTTGGATCCGTACTTACGAACGGGGCTTTTCTCGCCCCGGAGGACGCGGGCGGCGGGACCGCGGCGCATCTGGGCAGTCCCGCTGCCCGCGTCTCCCTGTTCTACTGGGGGGGGGGGGGCGCAGCTAGTGCTGCCCCCCCCCACCCCCCTCAGCAGACCAGGCTTTTCTTGCGGACGCCTGTGGTAGAGCAGCTGGGGCGCTGCCGGGTTGGTCCCGCAGCACCGCTCCTCGG